>NC_046243.1:7784812-7883848 GCF_009819885.2 Catharus ustulatus
TGCCCTAAAACCTGCCCCTTGATGCAGAAAGTTCCCTCTTCCTCCTCACATGAAGTTGTCAATCCCACCCTGTACCTACCATTTGGTCTGGAAACTTGGTTGTCAATTCCCTGTTCTTTGAAGCCTCATTGAATCGAGTAAATTGCTCCTTCCTCTTGTGTTTCCCCCATTGGTTTCTATATTGTAAACCCTGCCTTGTGTTCCTCTCCTGTGCTTTCCTTATTGGTTAAAGACTGTACCCTTGCCCTGAGACCTCCCCAGTATAGAAGCTCCTGCACACTGGTGTTCAGGGTCCTTCGTCCCTGACCCTTCCTTGCAATCAACCCTTTTGGAAACCTCACAGAAGAGCTGTCCCTCATCCTTGCTCCTGTCCTCCATGCTTGACAGCCTGTGCTCTAGAGCGTAAGCCCTACAGCCGTGTCCCGGACTGCGCTGCTTTCTGGGAACTGCCCACTCTTGGCATAGTGCCGGGAGCTGCCTGGGGAAAAATCAGGAACGGTGCTACCTCTCAACCTGCGTTCCTGGACTGACTCACCCTGGGCAGCCACTTGAACCTGGAAAGACCTTTGTCCACATGGTCCTTGTCCCGGCCCCCGAGACTCAGGGCGGAACAGGGCAGGGAGCTCCTGCCAGAAGATAAAGGCATGCCAATAGTTCTTCACCTCCCATTTTAGTATAGGAACTGCTGAGGCTCTCGTTGGGACGCTGTTTCATTGGCTGTTGTTATTTCCTTGATGAATTTTGCTTATCTGTAATTTTCTTTCTGTCACTGCTGAGGGATGGTCGGACACTGCTGCAGGCCACCACGAGGTGGGGACACCCAGCAAAGGCATCAGCACCTCAGGGTTTTCCTCATCCCCTGTTGCAATGTTTCTCCCTGAATTCAGTAAAAGCAAAGTTTGTCCTCATTTCTCCCGGTGTTGCCGATGTATTTGTAAAAGCAGTTTCGCTTCTCCCTTTTGGCATTGGTCAAATTCAGTTCCAGCCGGGCCTTTGCCTTTCTGCCTTTCTCCCTGCATGCCCCAAGAACATCCTTGCCGTCCACCTGCGCTGCTGCCTTTCCTGCAAAGCTGTAAATTCTGTGTTTTCCCTGAGTCAGGGAACCATGTCTGGATTCTTCTCGGGGCGGCCAATAAGGACAAAGCTAAACTCTTGGAGAAGGAAACTGTCTGCCTTCCTGCTTGATGCAGCTGGGACATCTCTTCCTGCTTCCCTCGTGCATCAATTCTCTATGGTCTTGCCCAGATCCAGAGGGACATTCCCACAGCTGTTGCTCCCCTTGCCATTGACGGTGCCTTTCTGTCTGCCTGTGCCCAACAGCTGGCCTGGACTGGTGGTGCAGGTACAACGAGCATCACCTGTCACTGGCAGTCACCTCCCTGCTGCTCAGCATTTGGGCTTCCCTTCCAGTCCCCTGCTTCAGCTGCAACAACGCGACTTCCCCTTTCCACGAGGCCTTCCTGGCTGCATACATCTTTGCATATCAGAGCTTTGCAGTAGTGCCTTCTAAAACCTCCAAGGCCCCTGTAGCTTTCCAGAGCGACAAGACTTGCTGTGTTCCAAATGTCTCCTGCAAGCACAAGAGCTCTGGAGGATTTGTGGGAAGGGGAATGACCGGTGTCCTTCTGCAGGGGCCGTGGCACTGGTGTCCCCGTGGTGCCGGCATAGGGCTGCTCAAGCATCACTGTCCCCTCTGCACCCTTGAGGTTTCCACCTGCTGCTCCTTCCCTTGGCCCTCCCTCACACCTGCCTGCCTGCATTGCATGGAGCCTGATTGCTTGCATTGCTGTGCCTCCTGCTGACGGGCTGCTGTCATTGAGCAGAATCGTCTTCCCAAGCAGGTTTAGTGCACATGCATGAAACCTGCCTTTGTCTAATATGGCTCAGAATAGCCTGAAAATCATGCCAGGGAGTGGAAGACAGGAAACACAGACATCAGGGAGGAATGTCTTCATGAAAAGGGTGGTCAGGGCTTGGAAGGGGCTGTCCAAGGACGTGGTGGACACCCCATGCCTGGAGGTGTCCAAGGAATGGCTGGAGGTGGCACTGAGCACTCTGGCCTGTGTGACAAGGTGGGGATCGGGCACAGATGGACCCGCTGAACACGGTGTCTTCCATGGTCAGTGACTCTGAGCCTCTGGGACACTGTGCCCATGCCTGGAGGCCGCCCTGCCCCAAGCGCTGCCGGAGCCGCCCCGGCCCGAGCTGTTGGCCCGCGCGTTTCTCCTCAGGCCGGGGTGGCCGCTGCCGCTGCCGCTGCCCTGAGCCGGAGCCGGAGCTGCCTGTGCGGCGGAGCGGCCGCGCTTTCCGCCCGGGCCCGGGGCGCCTGTGTGTGCGCTGCTTGCGGGGACCGTGCCGGCCTTGCCAGAGCTGCCCGCGGCTCCCTTCGCCCGGGGGCCGCTGCCGGTGGCGCCGCGCTGAGGCGGAGCTGCCCCTCGCTCTCTGCCGGCGCTAATGTGGCCTTGCGGCCGCGGCGGGAGCTGTGCCGTCAGTGTCCGGGCGCTGCCGCCTCCAGAGCCCGGCTGCCGGAGCGCTTCGCCGCAGGGACTCGGCTGCAGCGGCGCTTGCAGCGGGCTCGTCCGGCCTCCGCCGCTGCTGTTCCCGCCGCGCTGAGGCGGCGCTGCCGCCCCTCAGGCTCCCGGCGCTTCCCGCCCTTGGCGCTGCGCCTCCCTCAGGCTCTCCCGGCGGACACTCCGAGCTTGGCCCGGCTTTCGGGAAGCTCCCCGCGCTCTCCCAGCGCCATGCGGGGCTCTGTCTGTCAAATACGTCGCGTTTGTTGCAGCGCCGGCAAAGGGCCGGGAATGTCCTTCTTGGGTCCTCTAATGACCCCGAGCAGGGAGAAGTTGTGCACCTCCTGCAGCACTCCCTCGCCAAACCTCCTTGTTCATTTTCTTTGTAGGGAGATGAAAGATGTATGCTAATGTCTGTACAAATAATGTAAGGGGTTGAAGGTATGGGTGTTAACGTCTTTGAAATGTCTCTACTGTCTTCACGCCGCAGGTTTGTTGCAGACCCCTGACAGCTTGGCCCCTGAGACAGACAAGGGTCTGCACAACCCTGAGCTTCCGAACTTTGTGCTAAAATGCCAGGTTCAAGGGGGCGTATGTGGCAGGCTGCACCTTCCCAGTACCTTAGCAATGGGGAAAGGAAGAGGGCAACGTGTGGCTCGGAGTTTGGGATTAAAGGGAGGCTGAGCCCTCTGAAACCCCCGAGAGAGAAAACCCCGCGGACGTGTGCCCTGATGGACTCTTCCTGTATTTGAACATAGTTGAGGGACACCTCTGTCTCTTTTTTGGACATAAACCTCTGTCGTGTGTGGATTGTCCTGACTGTTTTCAGGTTGTCTGTAAAACTGCGACAGAAATGGAGGAAGAACAAGTACAGAGAGTCAGGGGATGCAGAGCAGGTAAGTGCAGGCAGCAGATGCCAGTTCTGCTCCTCTACCTGCACCACCTGCTCTTCCTCAGCTCTCCAAATCCTTCCCTTCCATGGCAATTTCCAGGACTTGCCTGAGCTCAGCGAAGCTGAGTTGCTGTTGGTTCAATACATCATGGATGTCCTTGACAGAGAAGAAGAATTGCAGAAACAAATGCAGAAAGAGAATACAGAGGTTCTTCTCGCAGGAAGAGACACAAAGTGAAGAACTCGAGTGGGGGGAAGAAAGCGGATTCCAACACGTCTTTTCCAGCTCCTGCACC
Organism: Catharus ustulatus; assembly: GCF_009819885.2. Classification (NCBI taxonomy): domain Eukaryota; kingdom Metazoa; phylum Chordata; class Aves; order Passeriformes; family Turdidae; genus Catharus; species Catharus ustulatus. The sequence continues at coordinate 7,788,511 of NC_046243.1, forward strand.
TATGTAGGAATTGCTGAAACTTTCCTTTTGATTCCAATCCTGGACTGTTATTCCCTTGTCTATTTCCTTGGATCCCAGTTCTTACCTTGGAGGCTATTTCCTTAGCTATTTCCTTACTAATATTTCTGTCACTCTCACTGAATGTTACTTCCTTCACAGTTCTTTCCTTGGATGTTATTTCCTAATAAATGCTGAGTTTGTGCAGCCAGAGTGTCCTGTGAGCCGGCAGAAATATCTGTGTACGTTCAGGGCTGTGCTCGTGTTTTTGTGTGTGTGCTCATGTGTCTGGTGCCAGAAGCAGGACTTACATTCGAGTTGGCAAGGATTAAACCCCTGGGAGGGAGCTGGTAAATTCAACCCCACTGACAAGGAAAATCCCATTTAATGAAAATTCTCCTTGTTCTTCCTGTTTTTCCTGATGTATTTGTAAAACCAGTTTTCTCTCCTCTCCTCTCCTCTCCTCTCCTCTCCTCTCCTCTCCTCTCCTCTCCTCTCCTCTCCTCTCCTCTCCTCTCCTCTCCTCTCCTCTCCTCTCCTCTCCTCTCCTCTCCTCTCCTCTCCTCTCCTCTCCTCTCCTCTCCTCTCCTCTCCTCTCCTCTCCTCTCCTCTCCTCTCCTCTCCTCTCCTCTCCTCTCCTCTCCTCTCCTCTCCTCTCCTCTCCTCTCCTCTCCTCTCCTCTCCTCTCCTCTCCTCTCCTCTCCTCTCCTCTCCTCTCCTCTCCTCTCCTCTCCTCTCCTCTCCTCTCCTCTCCTTACTGAGTTGTTCAGTCTGAACAAAAGGAGGCTCAGGGGGGACCTTCTGGCTCTCCATCTCTCCCTGACATGAGGGACAGCCTGGTGGGGGGACCAGGCTCTCCTCCCAGGGAACAGGGTCAGGCTCTCCTCCCATGGAACAGGGACAGGAGGAGAGGAAATGGCCTTGAGTTGTGCCAGGGAGGTTTAGGTTGGGCATTACGAAGAATTTCTTCCCAGAGAGGAGGATTAAACTTTGTAATAGACTGCCCAAGTGGTGGAGTTGCTGTCTGAGGAGGTGATTGAGACGTGGCTCAGTTCTCTGGGCTGGGGGATGAAAAGGTGGGGATTTGGCACAGGTTGCAATCTTGGAGAGCTTTTCTTACCTCACTGGCTCTGATTCTGTCACCAGGACTGAAGCCTGCCCTGCCCCAGCTGCTCAGTCCTCTGCCAGGGCCTCCTCACGCTCACAGGGAGGAATTCCTTCCCAATATCCAATCTAACCCTGGTGAAGCTGCTCCCCCTTGTCCTGTCCCTCCATCCCTTGTCCCAAATCCCTCTCCAGTTCTCCGGGAGCCCCTCTGGGCACTGGAAGGGGCTTTGAGGTTTCCCTGGAGCCTCCTCTTCTCCAGGTGAGCACCCTCAGCTTTCCCAGGCTGGCTCCAGAGCAGAGGGGCTCCAGCCCTCAGAGCATTTCCATGGCCTCTTCTGGACTCGCTCCAGCAGATCCAGGTCCTTCCTGTTCTGGGACCCCAGGGCTGGAGGCAGCTCTGCAGGTGGGGTCTCACCTGAGCAGGACACAGGTGCAGAATCCCTCCCTCACCCTCTGGTCACACTGCTGGGGATGGTGATAATTTCATTTTGATGCGTTTATAAGACAATAGAATATAGAAATTGCATTTCCACCTGATAAATTGCCCCAGCAGGGATTTATTTCCACAGAGGCCAGGTTCCTTCTCTTCCCTTGTGTATCACCACATCTTCCCACCTGGAGGTCTCCAAGTTCTGGGTCCAGACAGTGGACTTTGCTTTACCTTTGCCTTTGTGGTTCAAGCTTAGCCAGGGCTGGGTGATTTCTCCTGTAGCAAACTCCTTTCCTCTCCTTTTTGTTAAACAGGCTACACTTCTCTCATTTCAAGAGGGATCTCACATCATTCCTGTGGCTCATCCCTGAGCTCTCCCAGGGTTCTTTTGTTTTGTTTTGTTTGTTTTTGTTCTTGGTTTTTGTTTTTGTTTTGTTTTGGTTTTTGGTTGTTTTTTTTTTTCCCCCAAAGAGAGGTCAGACTACCTGGGCAAGAGTTCATTATGAAATGAGACTTCCCCCACTTCCTTCCTGATTTGGTGAGCTTGGTGCCCCTTCCCATTGCTTGAGCTGCCTCAGATGTTCATTCATTACCAGGTTTCAAAATCTTATATCGTTTAATGGCTAACATGTTTGAAAGTAGAAAGAACCTTTGTTTTACGTAGCCCCAGCTACTTGGGGTTCAACACCTGTGGTTCACAAGGCTCTTGTGGCTTGACACATTTATTACATCATTTTTTTCTTCTTAGAGAAATACTTTTCCCATGTCTGTGCAAATGAGTCCCACAGCTACTCCTGCTGGTAAGTCACCTTCCACCTCCAGTTGTCTCAGAGCAGCTCTGGGCTTTACATGGGCTCCTGCAGGGAGGGCTCTTTCCTTTTGTTGTTCTGGAAGTGCTGCACACATCTGATACTCTGTCTAAATAATCCTGCAGCTCGGCTGGTTCCAGATATAGCTGACCTCAGTAAGTTGACAGGAAAACACCTCCTTTCCAAAACTAGCGTTTATTTTGGGGCTTAATTTTAGTAGCATTTAGGTTTATTGCCCATTTCTGTTGCTGTTATGCATTTGAGGAGAAGCAGACTTTGGATGTGATGCACGTGGTGTCTCAAAACATTAAACTTTCATCCCTAATAAAACACTGCAAAACTTTTGGAAACGATATAGACTGAACTGCTCCAATTCAGTGGCATCATTAAAACTGAGATCAAACAAAATTTCTTCTTTGAGGTCAAACTGTTCCTAGGACAATTCATTGGCCCAAGAGAGAAATCAAGGGTAAATTTCTCCCTACAACGTGTTTTAATTTCATCCCTATGCACACTTTTGTCATATATAAGGGGCACCTTCCCCAGAATTTACCACTTGAAAAGGTTTCTGCTTTAGAAGGACTGATTGACATCACAAGGCAATGAGCCACAAGGACACCCAGCCTCACCCCTTAGCAAGTGCTTCCAAATCCCCGTCTGTTCCCCTTTCCATCGGGCTGGATGGTGCCTTGCAGAGACCCAGCGCTGAATTCCCTCCCACACTCTGTCACGAGGAAAGTGAGTGGGCAGGGAACTGAAGGATGACTTCTGCAGGAACAGAGCTTTCTGTTTGACTCGGCTGCTCACTTCCCTTGTGGGCAGTGCCAGTCAGGTCAGCTCTCTGTGGCTTTGGGAGGGGCTGGAGAGCAGGGGCTGCAAGGGGGAGTGTGGAGAGACAGCAAACCAGTAGAAATTCCATCTTAACTGATACACAAAAAATCTGATGGGTATTGGTTGTGTCACACCCCAGAATGCTCCAGTTTTGCTGCAGCTCTTCAGTAAGGGCCAGTTGTGCCTGTGGACAGCAGTGTCACCACAGGGAAAACGGTGTCATGAGGGTGGGCAGACACTGCTCCAGGCAAACTGCAGGAGGAGTCAAAAACCACAGAATATCCTGAGTTGGGAGGGATCCCAAGGATCATCCAGTCCCAGCCCTGGCCCTGCACAGACACCCCAACAATCCCACCCTGGGCATCCCTGGGAGTGTTGTCCAAATGCTCCTGGGGCAGCCTGGGGACTGGAACCATTCCCTGGGGGAGCCTGGGCAGTGCCCAGGGCTGGCTCACAGCAGGAGCAGCTCCAGAGAAGCCAAGGCCACCCTGGACTTGGCTCCTTCCAAGCAGACAAGAAAATGCAAACCTTTCTTTTTGTGGGACAAATGGAAGCACATCAGGGTCTCAGGAAATGACACCACAAGAGCAAGCAGTGATGGAGCTGAGCACTGGGAATGAGCTACAACAACCGAGGGGATTTGGGGACACCGCTCTGTGCCCTCATTTCAGCTGCTTTAATAACAAAACATGACCCTGCAAGGCCAAGGCTTCCATTGCTGTCAGCTTTTCCCCCTCTGCCATGAGGTTGGTGTTGAGAAGTGGCTGTACCTGCTCAGGTGAGTACAAAACTGGGCACAAAACTGAGCCTCCCTGGGAAGCCATGGTATTCCCAAATTCAGTGACAGGAAAATCCTCAGCTTGGGGCTGGCTTGTGCCAAGGCTGGCCCCAGCACCCACCTTGTGAGCACCACCAACGAAGACCACCTTGGACTCACCTCCTCCCAATTTCACCCCCCAGCCCCACCCTCCTCAGACCCCAAATCCACTTTCCCAGACCCAAATCTGCCGCTCAGTCCCAATTCTATCCCCAAATCCCTCCCAAGCCACAAATTCACTCCCCTCAGTCCCAGCTGTGCCCCAACTGTAAATCCAAGCCCTAATTTATCCTTCCAGCCCCAAATCACTGTTCAGCCCCAAATCCACTCCCAATTCCCCCCTAGTCCCAAATCCCCACTTCTAGGTCCAAATCCACCCTCACAGCACCAAATCCTTATCCTCCAGCTGCAAATCCACCAGCCAGTCCCAAATCTACCCCTAAATCTGCCCTGTAGCTGCAAACTCACCCCCTTCAGCCCCTATTGTGCCCCCTCCAAAACCACCCTGTAGCAAAGTCTATCCCCAAATCCAACCTTCCACTCCCAAATCCTCACCTCCCGGTCCCAAACCCACTGCCCAGCCCCAAATTCCCCCCAGTTCCAAATTCAAGCAAATTCTCAGACCTAAATCCCATCTCCCCAGCCCCCCAAATCCTCATCCTCCAGCTCCAAATATACCTCCCAGACCCAAACCCTCAGCCCCCAGCCCCAAATCACCCCTGCCCTTGCGGCATCTGGCCCCTTCCCCCACCCCGAACATCCCGTCCCTCCCAAAAGCCAGACTCGTGTTGGCAGCAGTGGGTTTTATTCTCGAGTTTCCTCTCTCAGGAGCAGCGCGGGCTCAGAGGGCGCAGCTCCCCTCTCCAGAGCGCCGGCACCTCATCACCTTCAGGTAGGTCTCCACCTTGTGCAGGTCCTTTTTGAAGCACGACAGGAGTCCGCAGTTCTTGAGCAGCGCGTCCTCGCCGCGCAGCTGGAGCTCGAATTTCTCGTAGGTGAGTTTGAGCAGCTGCGCGCCCCGCGGGCTCCGCTCCTCCAGCCCCTGCGGGACAGCGGCGACATTCCGGGACAGGCGGGGCCGGACAGCGCCATCTCCCAGGGACAAACCTCCTGCCGAGCTCTGGGAGACGTCAGGGGGATTCCCGCCCGCTCTTAAATTTCAGACAGAGTTTTGGGCGTGTGCGTGGCAGAACGCACAGGTGGACGTGGTGCCGCGGGGTGATGCCACACTGAGTGTGCCAGTGACACACACGGGGCTGCAGGGAGGGAGGAGTGCCCTGGGGGGCTTAAAATAAAGGCAAAATCACACGATCTCTCTGCAGCCCCTCCAGCCAAGGAGCTGGGGAACTGCACAGATAATTCTTTCCTCCCCACTTTCCCAAAGCTCTGATCCAGCCCCACATCTGGAGATGTGTAATCAGCCACTCCCTCTGCTGTGCTCAGCAACAGAATGGTTTTGGTGAGGTAAAAAGTGTCACAAATTGGTGAAAATGGAATATTTGTGTCATTTCTCTGTGTGGCTTCCCAATGCCCAAACACACATGGAATGCAGAGGAAAATCTGCAGTGGTCCTGATTCCTTTGCCTGCTTACTCCAGCACAGCAGGTCTGTGTTTGCTCACAGGGCTTGACTTGCAGAGTTATTTAACTGCTAAAAGATGTAAATAATGGCCCAGACTCATTTCCCACAGCTACAGCATCAGGGTGATGCTGGCAGATAAACTTACAGAATGAACACAATTGAATGGATGTCCTGGCAGATAATGGGCAATTTAATTTAAAACATCAAACCCCAAATTAAAGGGGCTTATAAGAGAGAGGGAGAGTGACAAGGGGGAATGGTTTTAAACTAAAGGAGGGGACATTCAGGTTGAGTCTCAGGAAGAAATTCCTCCCTGTGAGGACGGGCAGGCCCTGGTACAGGGTGCCCAGAGCAGCTGTGGCTGCCCCTGGATCCCTGGGAGTGTCCAAGGCCAGGCTGGACAGGGCTGGGAGCAGCCTGGGATAGTGGAAGGTGTCCCTGCCATGGTAGGGGTGGCACTGGGTGGGCTTTTATGTCACTTCCAAGCCAAACCATTCTGGGATTCTCTGACAAGATCTTCCTTGGCGAGATCACCCTTCCGCTCTCATCTTGGAGTATTAATGGAAGAGGGAAACATCAGAGCAAATTCTTCCTTGCACAAAAATGGGTTTTTGTTGTGAGGTTGCAAAATTTGCCCCATTTCAAAGTAGTGTGCCTGGAGATGTAACAAACATTGTGCTGCTGTTTGTCCGATGTATTTCAGCAACTGGAAATTCTTTCGTGCTGGGTTTGGAAAGATTTTGGATCTGTAATGTTGCAATTCCTGGTGGAATCTGCTCTCTGGGGGGTTGTGGCAGTGCTGGTAACACCTGTCCTGTGTTCTTGACCTCCTCAGTGATGGGACCTGTGCACTGAGGAGTCATGATCTTGTTATCTAAAGGGAAGCAAAGTCGGAAAGATGCCCTGTGGAAGGCAGGGAGATTTCTCATGGTCTGTGGATCCCCGAGAGTGCCCCGTGCCTGGGAGATCTCTGTTATTCCACAGTCATGCTGGAACTTACCCTCATCAGAACTTGGATCCCTTCTTCCAGGTCCTTTAGCTTTTCATACACCCTGTCTGAGGTGCCAAAACCCAAGTTGTTTGTGAACACCTTGCTCAGGTACTGCACCAGGGTCAGCCAGGACTGGATGAGAACCAGGGAAAACCGGAGAAGCTCCATGTCCTGAAACTGAGGCAGAAATGGGGCAAAGCTGAGTAGGTGTGGTGTTTGGTGGAGTGTCCTGCTCCCTCTGGAGCAGCCTGGAGTGATCTAGAGAGGGACACTGCTCCTGCAGCTTCCGTTTGCAGGCTGAGGGCACCACCCAGCCCCATGTGTGCACACAGCAGTATCCTCTTCCTGGAGCTGGGAATAAGATTTATAGTGTAACCCAGAAGAATATGAATGGTTTAAATAGCAAAGAAGAGAGAGGAGGGTGAAAACACCAAAGGTCTCACAGGTGGAAACCCTCTGATCCTGCAGCAGGGACTCTACAAACAGGTCTGTGCCTGCCCCAGGTCAGAACTCACCGATTTCTGCTGGGCATCCTCCTTCCCTGTGGGAGCAGGGATGGTTTCCGAGTAGCAGGAGGCTACCTGGGAGTTTTTGTTGGTGTGCCTTTGGTCCTCTGGGATGTAGCTGCGTTCCTGTGGAGACATTCCAGATACACTCGGATCTGCTCCTCGTGGTCTGGAGAAGAGCACAGAGAATTCCCAAGCTGTCCTGCATGGTTCCTCTTTACAAGGAATAAATGGGAGTCAGGAGGTGCCTCTGGATAGGGTGGAGAGCTGGGAAACAGGAATTTGTGTGTTGGCACAACAGCTGCCCTGAAGGTCTCCCTCTCCCTAGGGCAAGGTGCTGCTCTTCGGTAAGGACCAGTTGTGCTTGTGGACAGCAGTGTCACACAGGGAACAGGGTGTCACAAGGGTGGGCAGACTCTGCTCCAGGCAAACTGCAGGAGGAGGAGGAACAGAACACACCCAGGACAGGTTCTTCCAAGGAGGAGATGATTCCCAGGGACAGCCTGTGCCTAAGGGACAGCCCGTGCCAGCTCCTGGGCAGCAGCAGACACTTTCTGGGTTTGCACACTCAGAGCCTCCCAGGGACAATGTGACCAACACAGGGAAGTCCCATAATATCTGTGCCACCTCCCAACTGGCCCTGTGCAGGGGGTCTGGACACAAGTGCAAATGGCCCCAGAGAGACATCAGAGAGGGGACAGAGAGCTGACAGTGTCCAGGCTGCTGGTGGGACACAACCTGCCTTATCCTGCTAAGGTTCTTTCTCCTCCCTGAGAGCTGGCAAAAACACCAACAGCTGGGAATTCTCTGGGGAGTCCTACAGTCCTGGAGCCATCAAGGGAACACAGAGGAGGTGCCCTCAGGCCACAGCACTCACAAACTCCTTGTAGGTCTCAGCAGCCAGGAGGTGAAGGTGCTGAGCCCTCAGCACAGCGTTGGCAAACAGGCTGGACAGGGGCATGGCCGGGAAGGTGGCAGCTGGCTGTGGCCACTGCAGTCCCAGGGTGATCACAGCAATGGCCAGAGGAGAGAGCCAGGACCCTGCAAAGTGGAGAGGAAGGTATTGGGAGCCCTTGGGGACTGTGCTGAGGAGGAGGTGGCACCTGGGAATTCATTCCCAGCCTGTTCTGCCTGTGCTGGCTCCACGCTCACCTTCCGTGGTGCCTGTTGGACAATGGATGAGCTCAGCCCTCCCCAAAATCGAGGGAGACCCTTTCACTGGACCTGCCTTTGGGGCTGGGGCTGCTCCCAGTATGACCAGCAGCGTCTTCCTGGCCGGAATTGTGGTTGCTCCATGAAAACTCAGGGGTGTCGCTATGGTTTTCCCTGACACACTCATGTTTTCCCCTAGGCCTTGTCCCTGCCCTCACTGGGACAAGAGCTGGTAGCATCACCTGTGCTGTGACCAGCTGCTTTTGCTCCCTGGGTCACAATCTTTAGGATTTGGTGATCTTGGTGAAGCCTAAAGGTTTTCAACCCATGATATCCAGCACAAGAGTCCACCTGTGCTCACACAGACCACCAAGCTCATCTCAAACAAAGACCTTTAGGAGGTGAAATGCCCTGAAGCCTGTAGGACTTGGACATTATTAGACATCATAGTCATCCCTGTCTGAAGTTTGGAATATGAGTTTTATTATCCCTGCCAACATTTATGGTAATAGTAACTATTATAATTGTGGCTTAATCTTGTTCTTCAAACTCGCAGCACTCTCCTTGCCCACTTTAGCTTAAAGATTAATTAATGGATTCACTGCAGGAAAAGGTTTTCTTTTTCATGGATTTAGAAATTGCCATATTTTCATTTAGGGATGGCGAGGAGTGTGTGTAGCCCACCACAGAACCAGCCCATCATCATCATCTCCTGTCACCCTACATACCCAGCACTGGAAATCCTTTAAAACTGAAATAAAATGTACCTGGAGCCATTTCTGCTGGTGAGTTGCTCAGGTGTGGCTTGGTTGGGAATGTTTCCTCCTTTCACCTGGTGAAGGAAACTGTGGAGCCCCCCTTATATAGCAGGGGGTCTGTTTAAAATGGATCTGTGTGTCCATGATCAGGAGAGGTTTAGGTTGGATTTTAAGGAAAAGTTCTTCCTGAAGGGAGTGTCCAGCCCTGGCACAGCTGCCCAGGGCAATGGTGGAGTCCCCATCCCTGGAGGGATTTAAAGCTGTGTGGATGTGACAGCTGGGGACATGGGTTAGTGGTGGCCTTGGCAGGGGGAATGGTTCGATTGATGATCTTAGAAACCTTTTCCAACCTAAAGGATTCCATAATTCTGTGATGTTTTCCTTCTCTGTTGTTTGTGGGCCAGAGCTGACTGCACGTTGTCACATGAATCCTATTTCTGCCAAGGAATTGTTTCCAATTTCTCCCAAAATGTCAAAAGTTCAGCAAACACTTTTGCTAAGCTGGTTTCTCACAGGTGTGACAAGGAGTTGTCCTGTCCTGCTGCTGGTTTGGATTGCAACCTGCCCAGTCCAAATCCAGAGCTCTGTGAACTTTCTCTGATCCTCAGCTGGACAAGGCTGTGGGAAAATCTGGTCCTAAGCATCTTCCTGCTACTGATATGCAATACCATGAGATTAAACGGTGTGGAAAGGAGATAGGAGGGATGGGAAAGAGGAGATGGCAACGGAAATCAGAGAATCATGGAGTGGTTTGGGTTGGAAGGGACCTTAAAGCCCATGCAATGCCACCCCCTGCCATGGCAGGGACACCTTGCAGTGTCCCAGGGAGCTCCAAGCCCTGTCCAGCCTGGCCTAGAAGAAGAGAGGACACAGCCCATCCCTGCTTTTGAGAAAAGGAAGGCACAACCTGGGATGGGCAGCTCCAGGGGTTACTTAAAGGACTTTTACTCCACATAAAGCCCCCATTGCCCCAAACCAGACTGGTTTGGGCTTTGTCTGCTGTTCAGGGGATGTCCTGTGTCAGGAGGTGATTTGGCTCCCCCATAGCCCAGGTTTACTGCAGTTTCCAAGCAGCAGCATCAGCCCCGGAGCCGCTGGAGCTGCTGGAGTAGAGAGAGGAGAGCTGCTTGATAAACATGAGGGAGAGCAGGGCTGTTCTGAGAAGCCCCCAGGGGTTGCTGCTGGAGACGCGGTGGTGTCACAGGGAAATGTCAGTCCCGGCAGCAGAGGGAACAGCGGGTCCTGCCGCTATCAGGTGTCCCGTCACCCCACAGCGGCAACATCTGGGCGTGTTTTTGTGTTTTCTACTGCAGGTCGCGTTTAAATCTGTCAGCGCTGGGCAGGGGGAGCCGCGAGCTCGCCAGCCCAGCCCCGAATGTCGCTGCTGTGTCCCTGCGGCTCCTGCGTGTCCTGCGCAGCTCGGGTGCCGAGAGCGCTGCTAAACCCGCAGGATCTGTGCGCAGGCAGCACGGAGGGCCCGGTGATGCGGCCCGAGGGCTCCCCGAGGCTGGCTTTGTCCGCGCTGTCTGGGCAGTAAACGAGGCACAAGCGGCGCATGACGAGCGCCGGGCCGGGCACAGCCGCGGTTGCACGAGCGGCTCCGCAACCTCAGCCGGGCCATTTTCTGCCTCTCCAATTCCTGCATTTCCAACCCACGGCATCCCTTCTAAAGAAGCGTCACACTCCGTGATTTCTACATTGCCTGTGAGAGGAATGACGGGTTTGTCTGTACAAACAAGCTGTGGGTCTGCTGGTAGATCAGACTAGTACTGAGAGATAAAAGAAACAATGGGATTGATTGCACTGATTGATGAATGGAAAAAGATATTTGCCTTTACAATCAAACAGTAGGTTTGCTGATGAATTAAATTTGTCAGGAAAATTAATCCACAAACACTAGAGGTTTATGTCCAAAAAGGAGACAGAGGAGTCCTTTTGCTTTATTCGAATAAAGGGAGAGGCCATGGGGCATTCCCCTGGGGTCTCTCAAATTTTTGGAGGACACAGCCTCCTTTTTATCCTATTTTCCCGGCCGCATTTCCCTCTCTCTTTCCCCATTGGCTGAGGTACTTGAGAGGCAGAGACTTCCCGGAACGCCTGATACCTAAGATTTCCCTCTAAGGTATAACCCTCTCTTTTTATTTTTACAATAATTTCACAAATTTTCATCAAAATTTTGGTGGAAACCCGGAAGTGCGGCTAGTACTCCGGGGTGGCTAATATATTAACAATATTCTAAAAGCTGCCAACACGGAAGTGAGAGCCTGCGGCAGCCCCAAGCCAAGCTGGAGCCCGGCCAGCCCCGGCAGAGGTGGGAAAGCCTGGCAGAGGTGGGGCCAGCGGTGCGGGGGGCGGGTGGCAGAGCCCGAGCCAGCAGGGCGGGGGAGCCCGGCAGAACCAGAGCTAGCAGTGCAGGGGAGCCCAGCAGAACCGGGGCTAGCAGTGCAGGGGAGCCCAGCAGAACCGTGGCTAGCAGTGCAGGGGAGCCCAGCAGAACCGGGGCTAGCAGTGCAGGGGAGCCCAGCAGAACCGGGGCTAGCAGCGTGGGGGAGCCCGGCTGCGCGGGGGCCTGCAGTGCTGGCCAGGGCAAGCAAACGCGGCAGCGGCGGTGCAGACGGGAGGCGGCGGTGCAGACGGGAGTGGGGGGCGGGCGAGCCTGGCGGCAGCAGTGGCAGCACCGCCCAGCCGGCCCCGAGCGGACCCGCCGAGCCTTGGTGCTGAGCTGGGCCACCCGGCCCCGTCAGCAACCATGAGCGGGCCGAGCCTGCCTGGCCACGCCCCGAGCCAGTAAACCCCGCTATGCCGCCGTTCTGTTACTAATTGGCAAATCTGTGAAAGTTGCACACGGATCCTCGCTACGAACGAAAGTGCAGCTAATATTCGGGTGCGGCTTTTTTATTGACAAACACATCAACATTGTCGACGCACTGGAAGTGCGGCTTATATTAGTGAAATTACTGTAATTCTTATGGAATTCATAGTTTCCCTCCCCGATTGTTTCTTTCATCTTTCAATACCCGGTTTAATTTCTACAGTTTGTTTGTAAAGGCAAATGTCTTTTTCCATTCATCAATCAGTGCAATCAATCCCATTGTTTCTTCTATCTCTCAGTGCTAGTCTTATCTACCAGCAGACCCACAGTTTGTTTGTACAGACAAATCCAGCGTTCCTCTCAATCCCTCCTCTTTTAATTTTTTAATAATTGTCTTTACAAACTTTATCTATCATTAACTTAATCTCTTGTTCCTGGGTCCTTTTTGGTTTTGCAATTATTTGCAGTGACATCAGTTTCTGTCCTCCTATAGCCATCTCTGGATCAGCAGGCATGGCCATTACCTGCATCCCTTTGATCACTTGTTGAATAAGTTGTACTAAGCAAGGGATCATGCATGGTAAAAAGATTAGAGTTGCTACAGCACATAAGAGGAAGAAAAGCAGTTGTTTAACCCCACTGTCCACCAGGTAGCCATGAAAACATGTCCCATTCCCATCCTTTCCATGTTTGGACTGGTACATGAGCTAACTTTCTTATTGCTTTTGCTATTTCTTTCACCACTTTTCCATTGTCATCTATTTGCAAACAGCAGTTTGAGTCATTAAATTTGCCACACACTGCCCCTTCTTCTGCTAATAAATAGTCTAAGACCATCCGGTGTTGGAATATTGCATTTCTCATCTGAGTAGACTGGTCAGCAAGAAGGTCAAGAGCTGTAGCTGTCTGGTTGCTTACTATTTCAAAGACAGCTTGTAACCTAATTATCGGATTTAAATTATAAATGGGGTCTCTGGCACCTGATATTAATTCATTAGGATTCCAAGTGGCTGGTCCATAGTGTTGTATGATTCGTTCAGGTGGCCATTCATCATCACCCCACTTTTGGGTACTCCCTCGGGTCAGGGATACATCAATTGATCGCTTTTCTCTAATTAGATCATCATATACCTTGATTCCTAAGTGATTTCCCTGACCTTGTGGTAGCAGAAAGAACAATGGTCTGATGTACCCCACATAACATATCCCCGACCAGTTTGAGGGTAACCTGGGAAAGCATAATGGCCACAAATCCAGTAATGTCCCTTTAATGTCCCTTTAAAGGTCCCGTTCGCAAAGGGTCCAATTTTCATGATCAATTGGGGGGTCAAAATACAGCTTGCTTCCTGGGCCTAGTGGTCCCCCAATAATAGTTGCCCCGCCATGAGAATCACAGTATTTGCATTTCCATGCTCCCACATGAGGTTTCCAGCTGCAGTTACACCCCAGATCTGTTTTGTTAGATTTGGACCAGAACCTACAAAAAAGGGTTCGAGTTCCATTCCAGTGTTGCCACTTCCACTGATAGTCATGGACAACATGTGTCCTACTTGTGGAATTATCTCGGGGGCAGCTTAAAAATAAGTGGTCAAAAAACTTATAATTCCCCACTGTTTTACAGCCTTCAAAATCCTTCTGGTAATTATGGTAGGAACACTTTACCCAGCTACCATTAATGAGCTTAACATGCGCTTGATTCCATCTCCCTTGATATGTGGAACAATCATAAGGAGGCAGTTGGGGGTCCAACAATCTAAACCCAAAGATAAAGTTCAGTCACAAACACTTTTTCCCACGTATGTGCTTCCTGTTCCATTTAGACAATAAGTGCCTCTTTCAGAAGAATGAAGCTGCCATGGACTTCCTTCTTCATCCCAAAATCCTGTTCCATTACGGACCTCACTCAGGGTGCTAACCCACCATTTAGGCTCGACTGGGCTGGCCACCCATGGCCAGTTTTCAGATCCCCCTGGCCCTCCACAGACCCAGCAATTGCTAAGGGTAAAGGTTTTTGCTACTTCTTCTCCTAAGGTAAAAAAGCTATTTTCCCATTCTTGGCCCCAACCTAGCTGACAATATAAAGGTAAGATTATTAAGAGGAACATTATATTCGTGTAATCTAATATCCTAACTTAATTTTCACTTTCACGTTGTCTTTCGCATCACCTGTGGCCAGTGAAGGCCCAGAAACAGCTGAACATAAAGAAAACAATGACAGCAAGGGCTGGCCCCCAATGGCTGGAGATCCGAGAGGAGGGATGTCCACACAGGCTATTTCAGCAGGCAGTCTGTGGGTAGGCACACGAGGCTTCCCCCGATGTCGACACACTGGCTACTGCTCCGGTCCACTCCTGCGGAGTGTCAGTCGTGGCTTCCCGTCCTCCTCCTGCAGCTGAGATGTCCAAATCTCTGGGGCTGCAGAGACCTTGACCCGAGTGTGATGGGTCCACCCGTGTTCAGCTGTCTTGACGGCTGTTTCTGTGGTCAGCAACACCTGGAAAGGTCCACGCCACTGCACCACCGGTGGTGCTTCTTTCCACTCCTTAACTAGGACCCACTCTCCTGGCTGGATGTTGTGAACAGCAAAGTCCAAAGGCAGGGTCTGTGCCAGCTGAGCTTCCTGTCAAAGAGATTTCACAAGAGACAGTATCTGAGCCACATATTGTTTCAAATATACATCACTTATCTCTACCCCCCTACTAGGCTGAGAATTACAAGGGTAAGGAATGCCAAACATCAATTCAAAGGGAGATAACTGAATATCTCCTCTGGATCTCTCCCTTATTCTTGCCAAAGCCAGGGGCAGAAGCCATACCCATGGCATCTTAGTTTCTATCACCAGCCTGAGAAGGTGTTTCTTTATTTCTCCGTTCATCCTTTCAACCCGACCCGAACTCTGGGGGTGCCAGGGGGTGTGGAGGTTCCACTGTATCCCTAAAGCAGTCATAACTCCTTGAAGAATTTTTCCTGTAAAATTAGTTCCCCTGTCTGAGTCTATTGCTTCCACAATCCCATATCTTGGAATTATTTGTTCCAAAAATACTTTAACAACTGATCCTGTAGTTGCTGAAACCGTTGGAAATGCTTCTGGCCACCCTGTTAATTGACATACTATTACTAGAAGATATTTGAATCTTGCCACTCGGGGCATTTCCGTAAAATCCACCTGGCATCTCTGGAAGGGACATACAGCCCAAGGCCTCCCTCCCCTGGCAAGTTTCTTTGTAACCCTGTTATTGGTTTTAGCACAAATCAAACAACCCTCAATAGCCCGTTTTGCCAGAGTAAAAAGACCCACAGGAGCACACATTTTGAGGAAGGCTTCTGTCAGCCCTCGGGAGGACCAGTGGCTCCCTTCATGAGGTTGTTTTAACAATTGTAAGGCCCGAGCTTTTGGTACCCACTGTTTACCATCCTTTGTAAACCAATTATTTTCTCTTTCCTCTGCCCCACTCTTTTTAATTCTCTCAAATTCCTCTGGTGGAAAAGACAGCTTCTCTGGCAGCGCTGCAGTTACTGGGAGCAAGGGAAGGATCTTAGAGATTTCTGGTAATAATGCAGCTTTACCAGCTTCTTCATCAGCCAGTCGGTTTCCTATTGCCTCCTCCGAGCACCCTGCCTGGTGCCCCTTAATGTGGATTATTGCCACCCTTTTTGGTAAATTCATCACTTCCAACAGGTGAGAGATTAAGTTCTCGTGAGCTAACGTCTTTCCCCTGCAGGTTAATAAACCTCTTTCTTCCCATAGTTTCCCAAATGCATGTATCACCCCTATGCATATTTAGAATCAGTGAAAACATTCACTATCTTGTCCCGATATAATTCACAGGCTCTCACAAGCGCATCCAGCTCTGCTGTCTGGGCTGAGCAGGCGGGCGGTAACCTCCCCCCTTCCTTTAATTACCTGCCATTCACGACAGAGTATCCTGTAAATCTTTTCCCTCCTATCACTCTTGAAGACCCATCAATGAACGCATTCTCTCCCTCAGGCCAGGGAGTATCTGGTAAATCTTTTCTAGCCCGGGTTTGGAGGTCTGTAACCTGAACACAGTCAAGATTTTCATCTTGGCCCCCCCTTTTCTTCAGGGCCATTTAAACAGGAGGCCGGATTAAAATTTTCCCCACTTTTAAATTCCAAATCCTCCTGTTCCATTAAACAAGATTCATACTGTAATAATCGAGCGCTCGTCATCCACTTAGAGGCTCTCTCAGTTAACAAAGCTTTAATCTGATGTGAAACTTTCACAATCAGATACCCTCCCCTTGTCAGCTTTCGGGCCTCAGCCACCATCAGAGCTGTGGCTGCACAGTTCTGCAGACGATGGGGCCAGCCTCTGGCCACCGGGTCTAACAGCTTAGAAAAATAGGCAACAGGCCTTCGTGTTCCCCCATGCTCTTGTATTAAAATTCCTTTAGCATGACCCAGTTTAACATCTACATACAGTTGAAACTCCTTCTCTGCCTCTGGAAGAGCTAAGACTGATGCATTTACCAAATTGTCTTTTAAATTTTTTTGTTTAAAGCTTTGTTCCCCTTCTGGTGTCCATACCAAGACATTAGGACTGCTTTGGGTTAAAAAGTTATATAAAGGTTTGGCCACAACAGAGAAATCCTCGATCCATGCTCTGCAGTACCCCACCAACGCTAAAAACTGCCATAACTCCTTTTTAGTCTGGGGTAATGGTACTTCTAAAATCCCTTGTATTCTTTCTGGATCAATACACCACAACCCTTCAGTCAGAATGTGTCCCAAATATTTGACCTTCCTTTCTACTAACTGCGCTTTCTTTTCGGATACTTTAAGTCCCTTTTTTGCAAGAAAATTAAGCAGCTTTACAGTAGCTTCTTCAACCACCTTTTCCTGTTCCCCTGATAAGAGCAAATCGTCCACATACTGCAACAACTTAACTCATGAGGGTGGAGTAAACGCTCTTAGTATTTTCTGCAAAGCTTGCCCAAACAAAACCGGTGACTCAGTATATCCCTGAGGGAGTATTGTCCATGTCAATTGTTGCTTTATCATTTTCCCTCCTTCCTCCTTCCACCGTTCTTACTCAAAGGCAAAATACTGTTTTAAATATCTTCCAGTAAGTTACTATCAGGATGAGAAATCAGAAAGTCATGCTTTTCAAACCCATCTCACACATTCAGCAAACTTTCACAGCCTTCCCCGTATTACCTTTATTTTCTAGCAAAACTCACAAAATTCTTGAAAAGAATCCTGATCTTTTTATGTATAATTGCATTTCTCGGATATTTCTTTGTCCTTGTTCTTTCTCTCATTATCACACACTGGTTACCAGAGCCAGTCCCTGTCCTGTCACAGTCCAAACACAGCTCCTCCCGCACCGATGCTCCCAGCGGGCACGGTCAGCAGCCTCACAGGGCCGGGGCATCCCGCAGCATCACAGGGCCAGGGCATCCCGCAGCATCACAGGGCCGGGGCATCCCGCAGCATCACAGGGCCAGGGCATCCCGCAGCATCACAGGGCCAGGGCATCCTGCAGCATCACAGGGCCGGGGCATCGCGCAGCATCACAGGGCCGGGGCATCCCACAGCATCACAGGGCCGGGGCATCCCGCAGCCTTACTGGGGCCAGCAGCCACTGGCGCCCCTGCTCGGGGGTGGCGGGGTCAGGCACTGCCCGGCACTGAGTCCCCACAGCCCCACAGTCCCCACAAGCCCCCAGACCATGCTCCCGGGCCTGTACCTCCATTCCTGGTCCTGCTCATTGCTTCACCCATATCTCTGTACACTCCC
This sequence comes from Catharus ustulatus, assembly GCF_009819885.2. NCBI lineage: Eukaryota > Metazoa > Chordata > Aves > Passeriformes > Turdidae > Catharus > Catharus ustulatus. The sequence goes on from NC_046243.1 coordinate 7,806,063, forward strand.
TTTCGACCAATACTGTTCCAACACACAAACACTATCCATCCACCTGATGCTGTCGAAACCCCTTCTCGACTGCCCTTATTGCCCCCCAGGGCATGGATTGTTGAGACCCCTTCTTGACTCTCTTATTGCCCCCCAGGGCATGGATTGTCGTGACCCCTTCTCGACTACCCTTATTACCCATCTTGGGCATCTATATCCTTAATTACCTCTGGAAGAATGTGTAAACCAACTCCACATTCTTCCAGGGATTCTAAAAGGGATATTTTAGGATCATCATCCCTTTTGCTAGGGCTCCTTCCTGGTGTTACCCTTGCTACCCTCATGGGTGCCCTCCCAGGTGTACCTGTGCTACCCTCCATGGGTGCCCTCCCAGGTGTACCTGTGCTACCCTCCATGGGTGCCCTCCCAGGTGTACCTGTGCTACCCTCCATGGGTGCCCTCCCAGGTGTACCTGTGCTACCCTCCATGGGTGCCCTCCCAGGTGTACCTGTGCTACCCTCCATAGGTGCCCTGTTTTACCTGTGCTACCCTCCATAGGTGCCCTCCCAGGTTTGCTCCCTGAAGATCCCATTTTACTCACCGGTGAGATTTTCAGTGGTCCTTCCCTGTGGACTCTTCACGGACCCCTCTGGTCCACCACTCGTCTGTCTCCTGGACAGTCTTGGGAACCCAATCGATCGCCCGGTGCCAGCCGGCACCAAGGGGAGCTGATCACCGAAAGTGGGTGAGGCGTGCCTTCAGCTCTGCCTGCTGCCTGTGGCCCTGGACGGTGGAAATATCCCGGACAAGCCCCCAGAATTGTCAGGAAAATTAATCCACAAACACTAGAGGTTTATGTCCAAAAAGGAGACAGAGGAATACCTTTTGCTTTATTCAAATAAAGGGAGAGGCCATGGGGCATTCCCCTGGGTCTCTCAAATTTTTGGAAGACACAGCCTCCTTTTTATCCTATTTTCCCGGCCGCATTTCCCTCTCTCTTTCCCCATTGGCTGAGGTACTTGAGAGGCAGAGACTTCCCGGAACGCCTGATACCTAAGATTTCCCTCTAAGGTATAACCCTCCCTTTTTATTTTTAATTCTTATGGAATTCATAGTTTGCCCCCCATTGTTTCTTTCATCTTCCAATACCCGGTTTCATTTCTACAGTTTGTTTGTAAAGGCAAATGTCTTTTTCCATTCATCAATCAGTGCAATCAATCCCATTGTTTCTTCTATCTCTCAGTGCTAGCCTTATCTACCAGCAGACCCACAGCTTGTTTGTAAAGACAAATCCAGCGTTCCTCTCAATCTGGAGTAACATCAGAGGAACAACATCCAAGGAAACTAAGGCAAGGAAATAACCGTGAAGGAAATTCAAGGAAATAGTGAAGGAAAGAGTAGTGAGGAAAAAGCCAAGGATATTGCCTCTAAGGAAGTGTTATCCAAGGAAATATGAGCAAGTAAATGAGAAGGAAACAACAGCTAAAGAACTGGGATCCAAGGAAATATCCTGGGATATAGCCACCAAAACAGCAGCCTCCAAGGAAAGCATGAGCAGTTCCTACATCAGAACAAAAGCTGAAGAGGAAATGCAGGCATTGCCTGTTCTAAAAGTATCTGCCATGCTCTTGATTCCCAGGAAAATAAATCCCTGCCTGAGCTTTGTACCTGGCAGGGTCCTGGGATGTGGAGAAAGAGATTTTCCTACGCCCTTCAGCATGCTGGGAAGACACTGGGCTTGAATTAAGTGGCTGTAAATGGGCAGAGCCTGGAAAGCACACTGGAAGGGAAGGATTTGGAGAGATGAGGAAAAGTGGGAAGCACATGGTACGTGACATCACCTGCTCTACATCCTCTGCCTCGTACTTCTTCCTCTCCATCACAGATTTTCAAAGAAGCCCAGAACACTTTGCTCATGTCCCAGGGGTTCCTATGGCCACCAAAAACTGGCTCTCTGCCACCACTCAGTCCAGCTCACACAGGGTGCACAGGGGCATCAGGAATAAAAACCATACAACCATCATCCTGGGAACTAGGCATGTGTGAGGGAGGGCAAAGGGAAGGAGGAGCAGGTGAAAACCTCAGGGGTGCAGGGTGGACAGTGCTCCTTGAGCAGCTCCAAGCCAGCGCCTTGGGGACACCAGTGCCACGGCCCCTGCAGAAGGACACCAGTCATTCCCCTTCCCACCAACCCTCCAGAGCTCTTGTGCTTGCAGGAGACATTTGGAACACAGAAGTCTTGACCATGGAAAGCTACAGGGGCCTTGGGAGGTTTTAGAAGCACTACTGCAAAGCCTCTTACAGTGATATCCAAAGAGATATCCAGGAAGGCCTCTTTGGAATGGGAAAACACTACAGGGATGCTGGAGCCAGGCACTGGCACTGGGGTTGGCAGGAATAACACCTGTGTGAGGTATGACTAGGTATATGCTCTGCTCAGCCCAGTGGCAGAGCTGAAAGGGAAAGTGGAAAGATAATGAGTGTCAGGGAGAGGGACAGGTGGAGCCACTCTGAAGAAGCCATTGGACAAATGTCCCAGACAGACAGAGCCAAGAAGCTGAGGATCCCCAAGACTGTTGCCAGCAGGCAGAAGGGGGACCCAAAAGACAGGAGGAATACAAAGAGGTCCGTGCTTGAGGCAGCAGGGGAATCCTCTCCTGGCCCATCTCACCTTCCCGGCTCCCTCTACACAACGCGGTGGAGGCTCTGGGCCTCTGGGGTGAGAACAATGACCATGTAAACAAAGGTCCATCCAGGTTGGAAGGGCTGCCCAGGGTGAGTCAGTCCAGCCATGCAACAACAGAGAGGCTCCCTGAGGACACAGTCCTGAGGGGCAGAGGAGTCCAGGGAGGCTGGACATTGTGCAAGGAGAAATCCTTGAAGGCGCAGGCAGGAACAGACCATACTCATGTGCCCAAAGACGAGCTGGTGAGGAAGCAGAGAGGCTGAGAACTCAGGAAGCTTTGGCTGGGACTTAGAGAAAACACAGAATTTACAGCTTTGCAAGAAAGGCAGCACCGCAGGTGGACGGCAAGGATGTTCTTGGGGCATGCAGGGAGAAAGGCAGAAAGGCAAAGGCCCAGCTGGAACTGAATTTGGCCAACGCCAAAAGGGAGAAGCGAAACTGCTTTTACAAATACATCGGCAACACCGGGAGGAATGAGGACAAACTTTGCTTTTATTGAATTCAGGGAGAAACATTGCAACAAGGGATAAGGAAAACCCTGAGGTGCTGATGCCTTCGCTGGGTGTCCCCACCTCGTGGTGGCCTGCAGCAGCGTCCGACCATCCCTCAGCAGTGACAGAAAGAAAATTACAGCCAAGCAAAAATCATCAAGGAAATAACAACAGCCAATGAAACAGCGTCCAACGAAAGCCTCAGCAGTTCCTATACTAAAATGGGAGGTGAAGAACTATTGGCATGCCTTTATCTTCTTCCTGAAAGTCTTCACCTGAGTTCTTCCCACTATGCCTCTTCCTGGGATGCTTCTCTCTGGGCTTCATAGGCATCCCTGATGTGTTCAATCCATGGCAATTCAGACTTCCTGAATAGGGAAGACCACTGGGAGGAGCCATGGACAGTGTCACAACAGGGACAACACTGGCAGGAAAACCCTGCCCCGTTCTACTCCACATCCTGTGCCTCCTTGTTATCCTTCCTCCCTTTCTCCGGCAGCTTTACACAGAACCTGAGAAAACCAGAAAGGGAGAATAGGCATAAAAAGAGAAGGCAGCTGGTCGTGGAGGTTGTGCTAAGCAGAGCTGCCTGTGCTCTGCCCTGTCTGGGAAGCAGCCGCTGCAGGAGTCGGGAAGTGGCATTTCCAGGGCTGCAAAGCAATGCCGTGTGCAGGGTCAATGGGGAGAAAAAGGCTTCTGGGCATCACATCCCCAGAGGTCCCTGCTCCCAGTCCGTAAGCAGGGAGGTTTGGCCAGGGAGGGCTGCAGCAGGTGCCAGCACCTCTCCCTACTCGGAGGAGGGTGTGTCAGCAGAGCATAAGCAAGGTGGGGAGCCCCAGCAGGGATGGCAACGGCTGCAGTAGCTGGGAATGAGCCCTGGATGCAAAAGGCAACTGGAGAGGATGGGAGTGAGTTCTTCACCAGGCACTGTGGGGACAGAGTGGGGAAAAACAGGGCAGAGCCATCAGCAGACAAGACTATTGTGGGAACAGAGAGGTATTGCTTGTGCTCACAGAAATTTGGGACCGCATCGGAGCCCAGGACATCCATCCCAGCACCGGTGTGGGAAGGGCTGGTTGGGCTGGGAGCTCCTGGCTCAGGAGCTCAGGACCCCCTTTCCTGGGGCTCCCCCAAACGCCATGTGTTTGAAACACAGCCAGGGCAGTGCTGGGCAGCAGCACCTGCGCGGCTGCGGGGCTCCAGGAGGAGTTTCTGTGCACAGCAAAGACTCTTGGTGCCACAGCAGTGCCATGGGCAGGCAGCAGTTACCTTCTCAGGCACAAGATCCTGGTGTGGCCGGGTTGAGAATCAGCTTTAGAAGATACAAGGCATGTCTGGGGATAGAAAATGGGAGATTTGTAACACTGGTTTTCCTGTAATATTCTGCCAAACAGGGGAGGGTGAAAGCTCTCATTGCTGTGTGGCTGAAGGAAGGAGAGCAAAGCAAAGCTGGGCAGAGTGGGGACAGAAGGCAGGACCAGCTTCCCCCAGGCAGGCTGAACCCTGCTGAGCCAGGTACTGTGGAAGCTGCCACAAGCTCCAGGCTTGGAAAAACATCTCCTGTGGTCCCCGGCATGTGCAGGGGCATCTGCAGGGGCACCTGGGGCTCATCACCTGGGCACTCCAGCTACAAGACAGACAGCTGTGTGTGAAGCAAGATATTGGCTTACGTGGAAGAAGACTTTCAGCATCACACCAAGGATAACGAAGAGAGATAACAAAACCACAAACTTGACCATTTCCACTGAGTGCTCTGCTTTCTGTTCAGAGAAAAGGAAAGGAGATCACCATGGTGAGAGGATTACTCCTTCATTCTTCCCTTCCCACAAGGACATGGGCAGCAGTGCCCAGCCAATCTCCTACCTTCCCTACGAGTTTCTTGCCCTCCCCCAAGGCCATGCATCCGGGCATATTCTCTTGCTGACGACACAGGTCCATGTGATCAGAGGCTCCCTGTTTCTCTTGCCTCTCACTGAGTGCCTTTAGAAGCAGCCCGGTCTTTGAGACCATCTTGGCACAGGCCTGTTTCAGCTGGGGCAGGCTGCAGTCCATCCTCAGGGCTTGCTCCATGTGAGCCATGAAGCTCTGCAGGCCTTTGTCCGGCACCAGCAAGCGCAGGTGATGATTGACCGTGGTTTCGAAGGACTCTCCTGGAACTGGCTCAAAGCCTGGACTTCGAGGTCTCCAAGGATTATTGAGAAACTGGGAGCCTTCATCCTCTGTGGTGTCAGGGATCTTCTGGGGGTGCCCTCCTAGAGGGGAATGCTCCCCTTCAGCCGTGGCCTCTCCCCTGGTGCTGGCAGAGGGGCGGCTCTGAACCAATGGGTCAGAGAGAAAATCCAGGTTCCTGTTTAGACCCTGCTCAGCTTTGGTGGCGGTGGCTCTGGGCTCTCCCTCTGCTTTCACAGGGCTCAAGACCTCGTAGAAAAGCTGATTATGTCCCACCCAAAGCTGGCTTCCTCCTTCTTTGGCTGTTTGTGAGAACTGACATAGTACTGCCTTGGATCTTGATCTTCCACCTCATCTCTGAGGTGTCTATCTCCAGACTTGTCATGAGAGGGGTTTAATCCACCAGCTACATCCCAAGGGTTCAGTGCTTGCCAGTTTAAATGTGAGTCCTGCTGCCTGTGATTCCAGCTTGAGGGTGTCTTTTCCAGCACATACTTCAGATTGGCAGGCTGGGAATGATGTGGGACAATGCTTTTCACAGTCTTGATGCCTTCAGCCTTGTGCAGCTTCTTCTTGAGCTTGGTCCTCAGGTCATCAACACTTGTTTTCCCTTTGTACCCCAAGAGACGCTGAGGAGGATAGGAATTGGTCCTGGAATTCTCCAGCCCGCTGCCATCACCCTCAGTGCTCAGGGTCAGGGCAACCGCAAGTGTTACAGTTCCGTGATCTCCCATTGAAGGCTCCTGGCGCTTCAGGCTCAACACTGGGCTCCTGTTCAGCTTTCTGGGTTCTTCCATCTCCATTATTTCTCCCCGTGTCTGTACCAGACTTGTGCAAGCTGGGGAACACCAAGACAGCAGATCAGCGGCTCGGCACAAACACAGGCTCAGAGGTTACCCCGAGCAGCAGGAGCTCGTCTCAAGGCCAGGCAGTGTGAGAGCAGAGTGGGGGATGTGTTGTGGAGAGGAGAAGACCCCTTCAATCCATCCCATTATCCTCCTTTGCTCTGCAGCCATTCCCATCAACAGCAGCAGCTCAAGCTGTTACAGCATATAAAACATTTTCAAAGGGCACCAGAGCTCTGGGGCTGTGCTATGGGAAACCTGGGACTGAGCCAGTGAGAGAATCGAGCTCCCTGGGGACCTTGGAAACCTGGGGCTCTATGTGTTTGCAGAAGTGCAGCCTCGCCCTGCTGTGGATTGATGTTCTCTGCCCTGTGCCCACCTAGAGCAAGACGCTGCTTTGCTGCCCCTGCACAGGCCAGCGAGGGGTTAACAGTGCTTGGTGTTCACCCTGCAGAGAACATGGGGGGCCCGGGCCTTTTCCCTGCACTGGGGCAGTGCAGATCCCAGTGAGCTGTTCCTTCTCCAGACACCATGCGACACAACCCCCAGGAACTTTTCAACCTGAGGTGTTTTGTCCAAGTCCTGTACTCCAAGGGGAGATCAGGACCCCCCAAGACGGAGCAGTACTGCAGCATCTCCCCAGGCTCAAGACAAGTGCCAGATTTGAGCTCCCTCCCAGCCCCTCCGGACACCAACCGCATTGAGGGGCGCTGGTGCTGCACAGCTTCTCGCAGAGGAACTGGATGCTCCTGCACGGGCTCTCGGAGAGGGGACGCTCCTGGCACAGGCAGCAGGCCACCTCCTTGGGCACTTGGCTAAAGACAAGAGGGCAGGATTGCAGGAAGTGCTGGCCACCCAACCCATGGCTCCGAGCCCAACTCAGGGAACACACGGATACCGCGCATGGGGCTTGTGCTTCCCTGTGTGCCACAGCTCTGCAAAAGTCCCCTCACTCCCAATGCAAAACATTCCAAAGGGGATTGTATCCTGCAAAGTGGAACTGCTCCCAAAATACCATGTGACACACAAATGCACCCGCCTGCAGTTCAAACTCCCCTTTGAGCAACCTGCAGCAAGTCACCCAAAAGGTGAAACTATGCCTCTGAGCTGCTGAGTTTGGGCAGGTTCCCAGAAAGAAGCAGCCATTCTTGAGCTTACTGGGCTTCTTCTGGCTTTGTGGCACACGGATTTCTTTCCAAGCAGAGCCCTTGTCCCAGCACTCGGGGCCTACTGGCACCTGGGGCTCCTTTCCCACACACTCACAGGGTTTCCAAGCTCAATGTGGTCTGCAGGAGCAGCAGCAACGTCTGTGGAGTCACTTGGGTGGCACTCAGGTCTCTGCAAGCATTGGAAAGACCTCATTAAATTCTCCAGTGACCTTGCCAGACCTCTGCTCTGAGAGCAAGCCCAGGGCCCTGATGATCGTGCTGCTGTTGGCAGAGGCATCCACTTCTGCCTGATCAAAGAGAAGCCATTCTGGAGCCCAGCTTCTCTCTGCCTTGCCCTGCTCTAAACCAGGCCGTCAGGATCAGGGGGGCAATCCTGCAGCTCTCGTGGCAGACAGATGCCACCAGAAAGGATTGCCCCTCTCCCGACCCTCCTGCTGCCCTCTCCTGAGGGCACCTGCAGTCTCTGAAGGAGGCAGGAGCCTCCAGCTGCTGGCACGAGTACTCCAGCAGGAGTGCAGTTTATTGCCAGAGCCCCGCGGCCTCTCCACAGCCCCAGACCTGCAAGGGCTCTCGTCCCTGAAAGTTTGTGTCCCAGTTCCTGGGTAGCTCTGCAGCTGGGGACACACCAGCACTGCTTGGCTTTTGCCAAGGGGGTAGCCAGGCGTAGCTTTGTCTCCAGCAAATTCAGGCTGGGCAAGAGGAAGGTTTGCTGCTGCACCTCTGCCGTTTTCCTGAGAACAGGGCACTCGAGAGAGACACACATCTCTGTTGATCTGCTCCAAAGGAGCCAAGACTTACAGAGAAGTCACCGAGGGCAGCTTGAAGAAGGCAGCGTCATCAATGACAGCCAGCGGGTTATGGCTGAGGATCCTGAGAAACAAGAGAGCTCTGTCAGGGCTGATGGCAAGGCCGTGAGCTGCGTGTGCCGGGCACGTGGGGATGGCCTGGCTGGTTTCAAGGAAGCCTTGCAGGAGATGAGCAGGGCAGGGGAAAGGCCCTTTCCAGCTGCACGCTCCTGGTGCTCCCCGGCTGACATCCACGGGTGCAATCAGGACTTTCCAGAGGGCAAAGCTGCTCTTGCCTACTGACCCTGCAGAGACACTGCAGAGACTCGTCCTGCCAGGCCTTTAGCCCTGGGACCACTTACAGCTCCTGGAGAAACTGCATCCCATGCCAGGCCTGGAAAGTGCCGCTGCGGATCTGCGTGAGGCCATTCCCAGAGAGGTTTCTGGGGAAAGAGGAGGTCACACAAAGCAATCAGGCCTGTCCTATGGGAAGAGGGGGCAAAGCAGCATCTCTTGGTAGGAAAGGTGCAAATCCAAGGTGGGAGAGGGAGGAAACTGCCGCCTTCTCATTGTTTGTAGCCTGTCCAGGTGGGAAAGTGAAGGGCACAAGTGCTGACGCTATTTCTGTCCCAGGATGCAGCCAAGGCTGCAAGAACTGGCTGCTCTGATGGCTGCTATCTGTGTGGTAACCCCGCTGGGATGTGTCCCCCTGGTGTGGCTCTCCAGCCACCAACACTGACCTCTGCAGCTAAGCTGGGCTCTGAGCAGGGCACATTTAGGGACTGCGAGGAAAAGAGGAAGGAGCATTTTCCAACACAGTGCCCAAGAGAAAGACTGTGCTAAAAAGACCAGAAAGGAACTTGATCACTCACAGAAGCTTCAGGAAAGGCAGTGGCTCAAAAGCGCGTTCCTCAATGGACAGGATCCATTGCCGGACAAATCCCTGTTGCAGTTAGAAGCCCAAATGTCACTTCCATTTGCCCTGTCGCTTTTGCTTGCCTCTGCAGCCTTGATCCCAGCAGGGACAAAGGCCTCATGCCCATGGCTGCAGAGGGGCTGAGCAGCAGGGCCCCAGGAGGGGCAGGCAGGAGCCCCTGGCCGTGGGCAGGGCACGGTGCTTACAGGTGCTTCAGCAGGAACAGCCCCTCCAGGGAATGGCTCTTCACTTCCCGCAGCTCATTGTCCCTGAGCACTCTGCAAGAGGACACAGGGACATTGTGACAGTGGCCACTGGCCAGCAGCAAATGGCATTGTCATGGGAAAGTCTCCTGCAGCAGCTTGACAGAAGCATCCCTTTGGGTCACTGCTGGCATCGTCCCCATTTCTGGCCAGAGCAGGTATTTGCTGCTGGCCGGCTGAAGTTGACCACAGCTTGATCCCTGGGCAAACAGTCACAGGGACAGTGTCCTGGGCTGCAAGGGAAGCGGCTCATGACCTTTTCTTGCCATTCTGGGCAGCCCTGGTAATTCACAGGTCTCCTTGCAGAGCAGGAGTGCTTTGAATTCCAATGGAAACGGGTGGTGTTGGGGCTGCTGCTGCAACCCCAGAGTAAAGGACGGAAAATACCCAAACTCCTGACATTTGCAATGCTGCAGGGCACTTACAAGGTCTCAGTCCATGGGTAGTTCTTCCAGGCTTGTTTTCCAATAGCAGCAATGGAGTTGCTGGTGAAATCTCTGCAAAGAAACCAAAGACCCCTCGGCCCCTCTCAGGAAAACCCATTTCCCTGCCACTCAGCTGCTGAGCTGGAAGCGGGCTTTGCCTGCAGAAGGCCCGGTGTGCCCAGCCTGGCTTCACCCTCCTGCTGAGCTGGGGCCCCCAAACCCCCCCAGTCTCCAGCCAGGGAGTGCCCTGGGTGTCCCACACGGGGTTTGCAGCACCAGGGAGCCAAGGAGGGGCAGCTGCAGGGGTCTGTGGGGCAGAGGGACTCACAGGACTGCGAGGCCTCTCTCAGGCAAAAGGTATGGGTTTTAGAAACAACAGTTCTTTACTGATATATCTACAAGACAAACAAGAACAACATCAGCTATGAACAGATCAGTGACAAGCAGAACGAAACGCAGTCTCAGTCCTTTTGTCCAGTCAGGCCACAGGGTCCTGGTGGAGCGGGGGGTGGAGTGGCTTTTTTCTCAGTCGCGGGAACTGCAGGAGCAGGCAGGTGGTAGCGACAGGGCTGTCCCAGGTGGGAGACGGGTGAAGGAAAAGAAACCTCTGCTCACCATTTGTGTCCCGGTTCTCAGTGCTGTTCTCAGAAGCAGGAAGCTGTAGCAGTGTCGGAGTGCAGGGCCTGGTCGCACCACGGAGAAAGAAAGAAATTCTCTCCTCCGCATTCGGGCCCACCAGCTCCAGTGGCCCAGGAGCTCAGCTCGAGTGGCTCCTCGCAAGGACAAAGCAAGCAAGAATAAAGCAACTTACAGCTATTCATCCCCACCCCCTCTTTTGTCTTGAACAATTAGAAACCAGGGAGTTGCCTGGCCAAGTTACTTTGACATGCTAATGGGAAAAATTCTCTCCACTGAGGGAAAGAGTAAAAAACTCCCCCAACCCCCAACACTGCTGTTCTCATTTCATTTGATATTTCTTCTCCTGTTATTTCTTTGCTGTTACTTGAGTGGGAAGTGCTCCAGTGAATCAGCAACAGTGAGGGAATGCCATCACCCCAGGACAAGGTGCCTGTACCCAGTCACTGCAGTGCATCCCAAGAGCTGACACATTTATCCCTCTGCAGAGAAGGGTGCTGTGGGCAACACGAGCTCAGGACACCCTGAGAAGGCATCAGTACCTCAGGGTTTTCCTAATCCTTTGTGGCAATGTTTCTCCCTGCATTCAATAAAAACGAAAATTGTCCTTTTTCCTCCTGGTGTTGCTGATGTATTTGTAAAAACAATTTCTGTTCTTCCTTATGGCATTGACCAAATTCAGTTTGAGACTGTTGTGGGTTGAGAGGATAAAACACTCATCAAACATCATCAAGGACAAAACAGGCTTAATGATATAAAATGAATTTTTACTAACACAATCAGAGCAGAATAATGAGAAGTAAAATAAGCCCTTAAAAATGCCTTCCCCCCACCCCTCCCTCCTTCCCAGCTCTACCGCCTACCCCAGCAGCACAAGGAAACAGAGAATGGGGGTTATGGTTAGTTCATCACCTGAGGCTTCTCCAGCTCCCAGGAAGAGAAATTGTTACCCTGCTGCACTCTGAGGTACCTCTCATGGGAGACAGTTCTCCAGGAACTTCTCCAACGTGTCTTCATCTCACGAACAGCAGCTCACTGCAAACTTCTGCAACCTGAGACCATCCCACAGGCAATAGTCCTCCCCAAACTGCTGCAACGTGGGTGACACTTCCACAGTTGCAGTCCTCCAAGGAAGGCTGCACCAGCCTGAGAGCAGGATCCCTCTCTCCACGGGTCTCCCACAGGATCACAGCCTTCCCCAGCTATCCACCTGCTCTGCTGTGGGGCTATGCCACAGGATGTAGGTGGATCTCTGCTTCCCTGTGGATCTCCATGGGCTGCAGGGGCACAGCTGCCTCACCATGGTCTCACCATGGCCTGCAGAGGAATCTTGGCTCCAGTGCATGGAGCACCTCATGCCCCTCCGTCTCTACTACCCTTGGTGCCTGCAGGTTGTTCTCCTCATATGTTCTCACTCCTGCTCTTCTCTCGTCAGAATTAAAACTGTGTCAAAACTTCATTTTGCTGTCTTCTTAAATCAGTTACGACAGAGGTGTAATTGCTATGTCTAACTGGCACAGACTTGGCCAGTGGCACATCCATCTTTGGAGCCAACAGGGGGTGATCTTCCAGATACGGTGGAAGATGGAAGCTTCCAGCAAATACTAAGAGAAGGAATTTCGTGACTCTGTGCCCAGGGCTGGAGACGGCCGTGCACCAAGCGCTGCCTCTGCAGCCCTCAGGTTACCACCTGCTCCTCCTTCCCTTGGCCCTCCCTCACACCTGCCTGCCTGCATTGCATGGAGCCTGATGCTTGCATTGCTGTGCCTCCTGCTGACGGGCTGCTGTCATTGAGCAGAATCATCTTCCCAAGCAGGTTTAGTGCACATGCATGAAACCTGCCTTTGTCTAATATGGCTCAGAATAGCCTGAAAATCATGCCAGGGAGTGGAAGACGGGAAACACAGACATCAGGGAGGAATGTCTTCATGAAAAGGATGGTCAGGGCTTGGAAGGGGCTGCCCAAGGACGTGGTGCACACCCCATGCCTGGAGGTGTCCAAGGAACGGCTGGAGGTGGCACTGAGCGCTCTGGCCTGTGTGCCAAGGTGGGGATCGGGCACAGATAGACCTGCTGAACACGGTGTCTTCCATGGTCAGTGACTCTGAGCCTCTGGGAACCTGTGCCCACGGTTGGAGACTGTCCCCCCCCAAGTGCTACCGGAGCCGCCCCGGCCCGAGCTGTTGGCCCGCGCGTTTCTCCTCAGGTCGGGGGGGCCGCTGCAGCCAGAGTCCTGCCTTGCCATGGACCTGGTGACACGCCTCGTGTGCACTCTGCTCCTGCTGGTCCTGCTGCTGGCAGGGGCCCCCTTCCCAGGAGTGGCCAAGGAGCTCTGCCCACAGCCCTGCCACTGCCCACAGCTTGGGCGGCTGGACTGCCGGCACGCCGGCCTGGCCACCGTGCCCCTGGCCAGCTGTCGCCAGGCCCTCGCTGTCCTGTGAGTCCCTCTGCCCCACAGACCCCTGCAGCTGCCCCTCCTTGGCTCCCTGGTGCTGCAAACCCCGTGTGGGACACCCAGGGCACTCCCTGGCTGGAGACTGGGGGGGTTTGGGGGCCCCAGCTCAGCAGGAGGGTGAAGCCAGGCTGGGCACACCGGGCCTTCTGCAGGCAAAGCCCGCTTCCAGCTCAGCAGCTGAGTGGCAGGGAAATGGGTTTTCCTGAGAGGGGCTGGGGTCTTTGGTTTCTTTGCAGAGATTTCACCAGCAACTCCATTGCTGCTGTTGGAAAACAAGCCTGGAAGAACTACCCATGGACTGAGACCTTGTAAGTGCCCTGCAGCATTGCAAATGTCAGGAGTTTGGGTATTTTCAGTCCTTTGCTCTGGGGTTGCAGCAGCAGCCCCAACACCACCCGTTTCCATTGGAATTGAAAGCAAGGAGGGGTGTGAATCACCAGGGCTTCCCAGAATGGCAGGAAAAGGCCATGAGCCGCTTCCCTTGCAGCCCAGGACACTGTCCCTGTGACTGTTTGCCCAGGGATCAAGCTGTGGTCAGCTTCAGCCGGCCAGCAGCAAATACCTGCTCTGGCCAGAAATGGGGACGATGCCAGCAGTGACCCAAAGGGATGCTTCTGTCAAGCTGCTGCAGGAGATTTTCCCATGACAATGCCATTTGCTGCTGGCCAGTGGCCACTGTCACAATGTCCCTGTGTCCTCTTGCAGAGTGCTCAGGGACAATGAGCTGCGGGAAGTGAAGAGCCATTCCCTGGAGGGGCTGTTCCTGCTGAAGCACCTGTAAGCACCGTGCCCTGCCCACGGCCAGGGGCTCCTGCCTGCCCCTCCCTGGGGCCCTGCTGCTCAGCCCCTCTGCAGCCATGGGCATGAGGCCTTTGTCCCTGCTGGGATCAAGGCTGCAGAGGCAAGCAAAAGCGACAGGGCAAATGGAAGTGACATTTGGGCTTCTAACTGCAACAGGGATTTGTCCGGCAATGAGATCCTGTCCATTGAGGAACGTGCTTTTGAGCCACTGCCTTTCCTGAAGCTTCTGTGAGTGATCAAGTTCCTTTCTGGTCTTTTTAGCACAGTCTTTCCCTTGGGCATTGTGTTGGAAAATGCTCCTTCCTCTTTTCCTCGCAGTCCCTAAATGTGCCCTGCTCAGAGCCCAGCTTAGCTGCAGAGGTCAGTGTTGGTGGCTGGAGAGCCACACCAGGGGGACACATCCCAGCGGGGTTACCACACAGATAGCAGCCATCAGAGCAGCCAGTTCTTGCAGCCTTGGCTGCATCCTGGGACAGAAATAGCGTCAGCACTTGTGCCCTTCACTTCCCCTCCTGGACAGGCTACAGACAATGAGAAGGCGGCAGTTTCCTCCCTCTCCCACCTTGGATTTGCACCTTTCCTACCAAGAGATACTGCTATGCCCCCTCTTCCCATAGGACAGGCCTGATTGCTTTGTGTGACCTCCTCTTTCCCCAGAAACCTCTCTGGGAATGGCCTCACGCAGATCCACAGCGGCACTTTCCAGGCCTGGCATGGGATGCAGTTTCTCCAGGAGCTGTAAGTGGCCCCAGGGCTAAAGGCCTGGCAGGGCGAGTCTCTGCAGGGTCTCTGCAGGGTCAGTAGGCCAAGAGCAGCTTTGCCCTCTGGAAAGTCCTGATTGCACCCGTGGATGTCAGTCGGGGAGCACCAGGAGCGTGCAGCTGGAAAGGGCCTTTCCCCTGCCCTGCTCATCTCCTGCAAGGCTTCCTTGAAACCAGCCAGGCCATCCCCACGTGCCCGGCACACGCAGCTCACGGCCTTGCCATCAGCCCTGACAGAGCTCTCTTGTTTCTCAGGATCCTCAGCCATAACCCGCTGGCTGTCATTGATGACGCTGCCTTCTTCAAGCTGCCCTCGGTGACTTCTCTGTAAGTCTTGGCTCCTTTGGAGTAGATCAACAGAGATGTGTGTCTCTCTCGAGTGCCCTGTTCTCAGGAAAGCCACGGAGGTGCAGCAGCAAACCTTCCTCTTGCCCAGCCTGAATTTGCTGGAGACAAAGCTACGCCTGGCTACTCCCTTGGCAAAAGCCAAGCAGTGCTGGTGTGTCCCCAGCTGCAGAGCTACCCAGGAACTGGGACACAAACTTTCAGGGACGAGAACTCTTGCAGGTCTGGGGCCGTGGAGAGGCCGCGGGGCTCTGGCAATAAACTGCACTCCTGCTGGAGTACTCGTGCCAGCAGCTGGAGGCTCCTGCCTCCTTCAGAGACTGCAGGTGCCCTCAGGAGAGGGCAGCAGGAGGGTCGGGAGAGGGGCAATCCTTTCTGGTGGCATCTGTCTGCCACGAGAGCTGCAGGATTGCCCCCCTGATTCTGACGGCCTGGTTTAGAGCAGGGCAAGGCAGAGAGAAGCTGGGCTCCAGAATGGCTTCTCTTTGATCAGGCAGAAGTGGATGCCTCTGCCAACAGCAGCACGATCATCAGGGCCCTGGGCTTGCTCTCAGAGCAGAGGTCTGGCAAGGTCACTGGAGAATTTAATGAGGTCTTTCCAATGCTTGCAGAGACCTGAGTGCCACCCAAGTGACTCCGCAGACGCTGCTGCTGCTCCTGCAGACCACATTGAGCCTGGAAACCCTGTGAGTGTGTGGGAAAGGAGCCCCAGGTGCCAGTAGGCCCTGAGTGCTGGGACAAGGGCTCCTCTTGGGAAAGAAATCCGTGTGCCACAAAGCCAGAAGAAGCCCAGTAAGCTCAAGAATGGCTGCTTCTTTCTGGGAACCTGCCCAAACTCTGCAGCTCAGAGGCATAGTTTCACCTTTTGGGTGACTTGCTGCAGGTTGCTCAAAGGGGAGTTTGAACTGCAGGCGGGTGCATTTGTGTGTCACATGGTATTTTGGGAGCAGTTCCACTTTGCAGGATACAATCCCCTTTGGAATGTTTTGCATTGGGAGTGAGGGGACTTTTGCAGAGCTGTGGCACACAGGGAAGCACAAGCCCCATGCCTGGTATCCGTGTGTTCCCTGAGTTGGGCTCGGAGCCATGGGTTGGGTGGCCAGCACTTCCTGCAATCCTGCCCTCTTGTCTTTAGCCAAGTGCCCAAGGAGGTGGCCTGCTGCCTGTGCCAGGAGCGTCCCCTCTCCGAGAGCCCGTGCAGGAGCATCCAGTTCCTCTGCGAGAAGCTGTGCAGCACCAGCACCCCTCAATGCGGTTGGTGTCCGGAGGGGCTGGGAGGGAGCTCAAATCTGGCCCTTCTCTTGAGCCTGGGGAGATGCTGCAGTACTGCTCCGTCTTGGGGGGTCCTGATCTCCCCTTGGAGTACAGGACTTGGACAAAACACCTCAGGTTGAAAAGTTCCTGGGGGTTGTGTCGCATGGTGTCTGGAGAAGGAACAGCTCACTGGGATCTGCACTGCCCCAGTGCAGGGAAAAGGCCCGGGCCCCCCATGTTCTCTGCAGGGTGAACACCAAGCACTGTTAACCCCTCGTTGGCCTGTGCAGGAGCAGCAAAGCAGCATCTTGCTCTAGGTGGGCACAGGGCAGAGAACATCAATCCACAGCAGGGCGAGGCTGCACTTCTGCAAACACATAGAGCCCCAGGTTTCCAAGGTCCCCAGGGAGCTCGGTTCTCTCACTGGCTCAGCCCCAGGTTTCCCATAGCACAGCCCCAGAGCTCTGGTGCCCTTTGAAAATGTTTTACATGCTGTAACAGCTTGAGCTGCTGCTGTTGATGGGAATGGCTGCGGAGCAAAGGAGGATAATGGGATGGATTGAAGGGGTCTTCTCCTCTCCACAACACATCCCCTACTCTGCTCTCACACTGCCTGGCCTTGAGACGAGCTCCTGCTGCTCGGGGTAACCTCTGAGCCTGTGTTTGTGCCGAGCCGCTGATCTGCTGTCTTGGTGTTCCCCAGCTCACACAAGTCTGGTACAGACACGGGGAGAAATAATGGAGATGGAAGAACCCAGAAAGCTGAACAGGAGCCCAGTGTTGAGCCTGAAGCGCCAGGAGCCTTCAATGGGAGATCACGGAACTGTAACACTTGCGGTTGCCCTGACCCTGAGCACTGAGGGTGATGGCAGCGGGCTGGGGAATTCCAGGACCTATTCCTATCCTCCTCAGCGTCTCTTGGGGTACAAAGGGAAAACAAGTGTTGATGACCTGAGGACCAAGCCCAAGTAGAAGCTGCACAGGGCTGAAGGCATCAAGACTGTGAAAAGCATTGTCCCACATCATTCCCAGCCTGCCAATCTGAAGTATGTGCTGGAAAAGACACCCTCAAGCTGGGATCACAGGCAACAGGATTCACGTTTAAACTGGCAAGCACTGAACCCTTGGGATGTAGCTGGTGGATTAAACCCCTCTCATGACAAGTCTGGAGATAGACACCTCAGAGATGAGGTGGAAGATCAAGATCCAAGGCACTACTATGTCAGTTCTCACAAACAGCCAAAGAAGGAGGACAGGCAGCTTTTGGTGGGACATAATCAGCTTTTCTACGAGGTCTTGAGCCCTGTGAAAGCAGAGGGAGAGCCCAGAGCCACCGCCACCAAAGCTGAGCAGGGTCTAAACAGGAACCTGGATTTTCTCTCTGACCCATTGGTTTAGAGCCGCCCCTCTACTGCCAGCACCAGGCGAGAGACCACGGCTGAAGGGGAGCATTCCCCTCTAGGAGGGCACCCCCAGAAGATCCCTGACACCACAGAGGATGAAGGCTCCCAGTTTCTCAATAATCCTTGGAGACCTCGAAGTCCAGGCTTTGAGTCAGTTCCAGGAGAGTCCTTCGAAACCATGGTCAATCATCACCTGCACTTGCTGGTGCCGGACAAAGGCCTGCAGAGGTTCATGGCTCACATGGAGCAAGCCCTGAGGATGGACTGCAGCCTGCCCCAGCTGAAACAGGCCTGTGCCAAGATGGTCTCAAAGACCGGGCTGCTTCTAAAGGCATTCAGTGAGAGGCAAGAGAAACAGGGAGCCTCTGATCACATGGACCTGTGTCGTCAGCAAGAGAATACGCCCAGATGCATGGTCTTGGGGGAGGGCAAGAAACTCATAGGGAAGGTAGGAGATTGGCTGGCACTGCTGCCCATGTCCTTGTGGGCAGGGAAGAATGAAGGAGTAATCCTCTCACCATGGTGATCTCCTTTCCTTTTCTCTGAACAGAAAGCAGAGCACTCAGTGGAAATGGTCAAGTTTGTGGTTTTGTTATCTCTCTTCGTTATCCTTGGTGTGATGCTGAAAGTCTTCTTCCACGTAAGCCAATATCTTGCTTCACACACAGCTGTCTGTCTTGTAGCTGGAGTGCCCAGGTGATGAGCCCCAGGTGCCCCTGCAGATGCCTCTGCACATGCCAGGGACCACAGGAGATGTTTTTCCAAGCCTGGAGCTTGTGGCAGCTTCCACAGGACCTGGCTCAGCAGGGTTCAGCCTGCCTGGGGGAAGCTGGTCCTGCCTTCTGTCCCCACTCTGCCTAGCTTTGCTTTGCTCTCCTACCTTCAGCCACACAGCAATGAGAGCTTTCACCCTCCCCTGTTTGGCAGAATATTACAGGAAAACCAGTGTTACAAATCTCCCATTTTCTATCACGAGACATGCCCTGCATCTTCTAAAGCTGATTCTCAATCCTGCCACACCAGGATCTTGTGCCTGAGAAGGTAACTGCTGCCTGCCCATGGCACTGCTGTGGCACCAAGAGTCTTTGCTGTGCACAGAAACTCCTCCTGGAGCCCCGCAGCCGCGCAGGTGCCGCTGCCCAGCACTGCCCTGGCTGTGTTTCAAACACATGGCGTTTGGGGGAGCCCCAGGAAAGGGGGTCCTGAACTCCTGAGCCAGGAGCTCCCAGCCCAACCAGCCCTTACCACGCCGGTGCTGGGATGGATGTCCTGGGCTCCGATGCGGTCCCAAATTTCTGTGAGCACAAGCAATACCTCTGTGTTCCCACAATAGTCTTGTCTGCTGATGGCTCTGCCCTGTTTTTCCCCACTCTGTCCCCACAGTGCCTGGTGAAGAACTCACTCCCATCCTCTCCAGTTGCCTTTTGCATTCAGGGCTCATTCCCAGCCACTGCAGCCGTTGCCATCCCTGCTGGGGCTCCCCACCTTGCTTATGCTCTGCTGACACACCCTCCTCCGAGTAGGGAGAGGTGCTGGCACCTGCTGCAGCCCTCCCTGGCCAAACCTCCCTGCTTATGGACTGGGAGCAGGGACCTCTGGGGATGTGATGCCCAGAAGCCTTTTTCTCCCCATTGACCCTGCACACGGCATTGCTTTGCAGCCCTGGAAATGCCACTTCCCGACTCCTGCAGCGGCTGCTTCCCAGACAGGGCAGAGCACAGGCAGCTCTGCTTAGCACAACCTCCACGACCAGCTGCCTTCTCTTTTTATGCCTATTCTCCCTTTCTGGTTTTCTCAGGTTCTGTGTAAAGCTGCTGGAGAAAGGGAGGAAGGATAACAAGGAGGCACACGATGTGGAGTAGAACGGGGCAGGGTTTTCCTGCCAGTGTTGCTCCTGTTGTGACACTGTCCATGGCTCCTCCCAGTGGTCTTCCGTATTCAGGAAGTCTGAATTGCCATGGATTGAACGCATCAGGGATGCCTATGAAGCCCAGAGAGTAGCATCCCAGGAAGAGGCATAGTGGCAAGAACTCAGATGGAAGACTTTCAGGAAGAAGATAAAGGCATGCCAATAGTTCTTCACCTCCCATTTTAGTATAGGAACTGCTGAGGCTCTCGTTGGACGCTGTTTCATTGGCTGTTGTTATTTCCTTGATGAATTTTGCTTAGCTGTAATTTTCTTTCTGTCACTGCTGAGGGATGGTCGGACGCTGCTGCAGGCCACCACGAGGTGGGGACACCCAGCGAAGGCATCAGCACCTCAGGGTTTTCCTCATCCCTTGTTGCAGTGTTTCTCCCTGCATTCAATAAAAGCAAAGTTTGTCCTCATTCCTCCCGGTGTTGCCGATGTATTTGTAAAAGCAGTTTCGCTTCTCCCTTTTGGCGTTGGTCAAATTCAGATCCAGCCGGGCCTTTGCCTTTCTGCCTTTCTCCCTGCATGCCCCAAGAACATCCTTGCCGTCCACCTGCGCTGCTGCCTTTCCTGCAAAGCTGTAAATTCTGTGTTTTCCCTGAGTCAGGGAACCATGGCTGGATTCTTCTCAGGGTGGCCAATAAGGACAAAGCCAAACTCTTGGAGGAGGAAACTGTCTGCCTTCCTGCTTGATGCAGCTGGGACATCTCTTCCTGCTTCCCTCATGCATCAATTCTCTGTGGTCTTACCCAGATCCAGAGGGACATTCCCACAGCTGTTGCTCCCCTTGCCATTGTCGGTGCCTTTCTGTCTGCCTGTGCCCAACAGCTGGCACGGACTGGTGGTGCAGGTACAACGAGCATCACCTGTCACTGGCAGTCACCTCCCTGCTGCTCAGCATTTGGGCTTCCCTTCCAGTCCCCTGCTTCAGCTGCAACAACGCGACTTCCCCTTTCCACGAGGCCTTCCTGGCTGCATACATCTTTGCATATCAGAGGCTTTGCAGTAGTCCTTCTAAAACCTCCCAAGGCCCCTGTAGCTTTCCAGAGCGACAAGACTTGTGTGTTCCAAATGTCTCCTGCAAGCACAAGAGCTCTGGAGGGTTGGTGGGAAGGGGAATGACCGGTGTCCTTCTGCAGGGGCCGTGGCACTGGTGTCCCCGTGGTGCCGGCATAGGGCTGCTCAAGCATCACTGTCCCCTCTGCACCCCTGAGGTTTCCACCTGCTGCTCCTTCCCTTGGGCCTCCCTCACACCTGCCTGCCTGCATTGCATGGAGCCTGATGCTTGCATTGCTGTGCCTCCTGCAGACGGGCTGCTGTCATTGAGCAGAATCGTCTTCCCAAGCAGGTTTAGTGCACATGCATGAAACCTGCCTTTGTCTAATATGGCTCAGAATAGCCTGAAAATCATGCCAGGGAGTGGAAGACAGGAAACACAGACATCAGGGAGGAATGTCTTCATGAAAAGGGTGGTCAGGGCTTGGAAAGGGTTGCCCAAGGACGTGGTGCACACCCCATGCCTGGAGGTGTCCAAGGAACGGCTGGAGGTGGCACTGAGCGCTCTGGCCTGTGTGACAAGGTGGGGATCGGGCACAGATGGACCCGCTGAACACGGTGTCTTCCATGGTCAGTGACTCTGAGCCTCTGGGACACTGTGCCCATGCCTGGAGGCCGCCCTGCCCCAAGCGCTGCCGGAGCCGCCCCGGCCCGAGCTGTTGGCCCGCGCGTTTCTCCTCAGGCCGGGGTGGCCGCTGCCGCTGCCGCTGCCCTGAGCAGGAGCCGGAGCTGCCTGTGCGGCGGAGCGGCCGCGCTTTCCGCCCGGGGCCCGGACGCCTGTGTGGGCGCTGCTTGCGGGACCGTGCCGGCCTTGCCAGAGCTGCCCGCGGCTCCCTTCGCCCGGGGGCCGCTGCCGGTGGCGCCGCGCTGAGGCGGAGCTGCCCCTCGCTCTCTGCCGGCGCTAATGTGGCCTTGCGGCCGCGGCGGGAGCTGTGCCGTCAGTGTCCGGGCGCTGCCGCCTCCAGAGCCCGGCTGCCGGAGCGCTTCGCCGCAGGGACTCGGCTGCAGCGGCGCTTGCAGCGGGCTCGTCCGGCCTCCGCCGCTGCTGTTCCCGCCGCGCTGAGGCGGCGCTGCCGCCCCTCAGGCTCCCGGCGCTTCCCGCCCTTGGCGCTGCGCCTCCCTCAGGCTCTCCCGGCGGACACTCCGAGCTTGGCCCGGCTTTCGGGAAGCTCCCCGCGCTCTCCCAGCTCCATGCGGGGCTATGTCTGTCAAATACGTCGCGTTTGGTGGAGCGCCGGCAAAGGGCCGGGAATGTCCTTCTTGGGTCCTCTATCCTCCTTGTCTGAGCAGTAATGACCCCGAGCAGGGAGAAGTTGTGCATCTCCTCCTGCAGCACTCCCTCGCCAAACCTCCTTGTTCATTTTCTTTGTAGGGAGATGAAAGATGTATGCTAATGTCTGTACAAATAATGTAAGGGGTTGAAGGTATGGGTGTTAACGTCTTTGAAATGTCTCTACTGTCTTCACGCCGCAGGTTTGTTGCAGACCCCTGACAGCTTGGCCCCTGAGACAGACAAGGGTCTGCACAACCCTGAGCTTCCGAACTTTGTGCTAAAATGCCAGGTTCAAGGGGGCGTATGTGGCAGGCTGCACCTTCCCAGTACTTTAGCAATGGGGAAAGGAAGAGGGCAACGTGTGGCTCGGAGTTTGGGATTAAAGGGAGGCTGAGCCCTCTGAAACCCCGAGAGAGAAAACCCCGCGGACGTGTGCCCTGATGGACTCTTCCTGTATTTGAATATAGTTGAGGGACACCTCTGTCTCTTTTTTGGACATAAACCTCTGTCGTGTGTGGATTGTCCTGACTGTTTTCAGGTTGTCTGTAAAACTGCGACAGAAATGGAGGAAGAACAAGTACAGAGAGGCAGGGGATGCAGAGCAGGTAAGTGCAGGCAGCAGATGCCAGTTCTGCTCCTCTACCTGCACCACCTGCTCTTCCTCAGCTCTCCAAATCCTTCCCTTCCATGGCAATTTCCAGGACTTGCCTGATCTCAGTGAAGCTGAGTTGCTGTTGGTTCAATACATCATGGATGTCCTTGACAAAGAGGAAGAAGAATTGCAGAAGCAAATGCAGAAGGAGAATACTGATGACTTGCAGGAAGAGACACAATGTGAAAAACTCAAGTGCAGGAGGGAAGATTTTCATGATGTGGAGAATAAGAAAGTAGAAAGCCATCACTTGCTCTCCAGCTCCTATTCTGATACAAGAACTGCTAAAACTTTTGGGTGTTATTTCCTTATCTATTTCCTTGGATCCAACTTCATGCGTTGGAGACTATTTCCTTGGCTATTTCCTTGCTTCTATTCCTTTGACTTTTCCTTGCGCTTCTTTCCTTGGATGTTGCTTCTTTGCTGTTATTCCAGATGGAAGAAGCCTAAGGAAATGCTGTTACCCAGAGACAAGATATTCCAGTCTGGGCCCTGCCCTGCATCCAGCACCCCAAGATCCGGACCACTTACCTCCATGACTCCTCTCTGCAGGGGAGGATGCTCCTGGTGGGTGGCATGCTTAGAACACCCCAAAGTCCTCTGAGGACTGGGGTATCCCAAGCAGTCACCGCATCCAGGCTTCAGAGCTGCATCCTTCCCGGGGCCATGACATCCTGGGGCCCCCCTGCACAGCCCCCCATGTGCAGCTGTTGTGTCTGTTCCCAGCTGGGAATGCTTTCCCAATAAATGCTGTATTCGTACAGAGTGTCCTGGAAGTGTCCACGTGTTTGCTGGGCTGTGCCCTTTTCTATGGGGCTGCACACACGTGAACAGGGTTGTGCTTGTGTACCTGGTGCCAGAAGCAGGACTCATGTTTGAAATGACAAGCATTGAACCCTTGAGATTTAGCTTGTGGATTAAACCCCACTCATGATAAGTCTAGGGATAGACACCTCAGAGATGAGGTGGAAGATCAAGCTCCAAGGCAGTACTATGTCAGTTCTCACAGACAGCCAAAGAAGGAGGACAGGCAGCTTTGGGTGGGACATAATCAGCTTTTCTACGAGGTCTTGAGCCCTGTGAATGCAGAGGGAGAACCCAGAGCCACCTCCACCAAAGCCAAGCAGGGTCTAAACAGGAACCTGGATTTTCTCTCTGACCCATTGGTTCAGAGCTGCCCCTCTGCTGCCAGCAGCAGGGGAGAGGCCACGGCTGAAGGGGAGCATTCCCCTCTAGGCGGGCACCCTCTGATCATCCCTGATAGCACAGACACACACTGGAAGCATGGGATGAAGGCTCCAGGTTGCTCAATAAAGCTGGGCTCTCCCAAGGTGCAGACCTAGCAAACCCCTGTCAATCATCACCTGCACTTGCTGGAGACAGCAAAAGCCTGCAGTGGTTCATGGAGCAAGCCCTGAGGATGGACTGCAGGCTGCCCCAGCTCCTGCTGGCCTGTGCCAGAATAGTCTCAAAGACCAGGCTGCTTCTAAATGCGCTCAGTGAGAGGCAAGAGAACCAGGGAGCCTCTGATCACATGGACCAGTGTCCTCTGCAGGAGAGTATCTCAAGATGCATGGCCTTGGGGGAGGGCAAGAAACTCGGTGGTAAGGTAGGAGAGCGGCTGTGCACTGCTGCCTGTGTCCTTTTCAGGATGAATCCCCCTGCTCCTGGATACATGATGGATGCCCTTAATAAAGAAGAAGAATTCCAGTAAGAGACACAATGCAAAGAACTCAGGTGAAGGGGAAAAGAACTTAAGAAGGTGTCCTCATTTGAAAGACAGGTGTGTGCAAGGGAAAGCAGGGCCTTCCCTGAGGGAGGACATCTCCACAACCTTTACAGGGGTGCTTCCTCACAGGGACTATGGACCATGGCATCCTTCATTGACTCCTGGGAAGCAAAAACTTCTGAAGGTGTGTCCTGGGGTGATGTTATGTTGCTTGTATCCCCAATGGTGTGTTCTGTTTAAGCGAAGGTTTGTTTTGTCTGCTTATCAACTGGCTCCCCTCCCCCATCGTCTGTGCTCAGGGGAGGCTAGCTCTGCTGGCTTTGCATGCTTTGCAGGCTTTGCATGCTTTGCAGGCTTTGCTGGCTTTGCTGGCTTTGCAGGCTTTGGTGGCTCTTGCTTGCTTTGCTTGCTTGCTTGCTGGCTTTAGCTTTGCTGGCTTTTGCTTTTGCTTGTTAGTTAATTTAGTTAGGCAGTCCAATCTCTTTCCCTGGATTGTTTTTTTTTTTTTGTTCTTTCTTTCTTTCCCTTTCTATACACCATCTGAACCTGTTCTGGACCAGGACCTGTGGATCTGCAGCAGTCATTCCCAGTGCCAGAGACTGATACCACTCGCAGGAGAGATTTTTCTGAGTTTGTCATCCTCTCACACGGGTGAAAGAGTTTTATTGTCATCTGGGGCTGTTCATTTTCTCTTCTTGTGTTGGGGGAGTGTTTTGTTTGATTAATAAACAGGTTTTTTCCACTTTTCCTCTGAGGAAATTCTTCCCGAATCTGGTGGTAGGGGGAGGAGTCGTAGGGGTTTTGTTTTCTAGGGACTCCTTCCGGAGGTTTTCCCTAAATTTGCCCTAAACTAGGACAAGGTGGAAGGCCAACAGGTACCGATTGCCACCTTGACGATGCACCGCCGGCAGCGTCAGATGAATCGGCATGCCATGATTTCCATCCACAAGATGATCCATAACCTGGAGAGCCAAAGGGCTGGTCAGTAAGGCCCACTCACCCTTCAACAGCCCCATCTGGCCTGTGTGCAAGCATGATGGAGAATTGAAATTGACTGTGGACTATCGTGCATTGAATGAAATGACTCCACCACTGAGCGCTACCGTGCCGGACATGCTGGAGCTCCAGTATGAGCTGGAGTCCAAGGCAGCAAGGTGGTATGCCACCATTGACATTGCCAACGCATTTTTCTCCATTCCTCTGGTGGCAGAGTGCAGACCTCAGTTTGATTTCACCTGGAGGGGCGTGCAGTACACCTGGAATTGTCTGCCCCAGGGGTGGAAACACAGCCCCACCATCTGCCATGGACTGATCCAGGCTGTACTGGAAAAGGGTGAAGTTCCACAACACTTGCAATACATCGATGACATCATAGTGTGGGGAAACACGGCGATGGAGGTATTTGAGAAAGGAGAGAGGATCATCCAGATTCTGCTGGAAGATGGCTTCACCATCAAGAAAAGCAAAGTCAAAGGACCTGCCCAAGAGATCCAGTTCCTGGGGGTAAAGTGGCAAGACAGACTGCACCAGATCCCCACTGAGGTAATCGATAAAACCACCACAATGACTCCACCAACCAGCAAAAAGGAAACCCAAGTATTCCTAGGTGCTATAGGCTTTTGGAGAATGCACATTCCCAAGTACAGTCGTATTGTGAGCCCTCTCTACCTGGTCACCTGCCAGAAGAGTGATTTCCACTGGGGTGCTGAGCAGCAGCAAGCCTTTGCCCAGATCAAACAGGAGATCGCTCATGCCGTAGCCCTTGGCCCAGTCAGGACGGGACCAGAGGTGCAGAATGTGCTTTATTCTGCAGCCGGGAACCATGGCCTGTCCTGGAGCCTTTGGCAGAAGGTGCCTGGGGAGACTTGAGGCCGACCTCTGGGATTCTGGAGCCGAAGCTGCAGAGGGTCTGAAGCCAATTACACTCCCACAGAGAGGGACATCTTGGCTGCCTATGAAGGAGTCCAAGCTGCCTCAGAGGTATTAGCATGGAAGCACAACTCCTCCTGGCACCCCGACTACCAATGCTGGGGTGGATGTTCAAAGGAAAGGTTCCCTCTACCCACCACGCCACCGACGCCACATGGAGCAAGTGGATTGCACTCATCACGCAACGTGCCCACATTGGAAACCCGCATCGCCCTGGGATTTTGGAGATAATTATAAACTGTCCAGAAGGTGAAGATTTTGGTCTCAATGACGAGGAACAAGAACAAGTAACTCGGGCTGAAGAAACCCCACCATACAACCAACTGCCAGCAGACAAACCACGCTACGCTCTTTTCACTGATCATACCTGTCACGCTGTGGGGATGAACCGGAGGTGGAAAGCAGCCGTATGGAGCCCCACATGACAGGTTGCACAAGCTACCGAAGGAGAAGGTGGATCAAGTCAACTTGCTGAACTCAAAGCCGTTCGCCTGGCCCTGGACATTGCTGAAAGAGAGAAGTGGCCAAAGCTCTACCTTTATACTGACTCATGGATGGTAGCCAATGCTCTGTGGGGTTGGCTGGAAAGCTGGAAAAAGGCAAACTGGCAACGTAGAGGAAAACCAATCTGGGCTACTGATGAGTGGAAAGACATTACCACTTGGGTAGAGAAGCTATCTGTGAAAGTTCATCATGTGGATGCCCATGTCCCCAACAGTTGGGCTAATGAAGAGCACCGACACAACGAGCAGGTAGATCAGACTGCACAGATAGAAGTGTCAAAGATAGATTTAGATTGGCAACACAAGGGGGAATTGTTCCTGGCTCGATGGGCCCATGATGCCTCAGGTCATCAGGGCAGAGATGCCACGTATAAGTGGGCACAAGAATGAGGGGTGGATCTAACCATGGACAGTATTTCTCAGGTTATCCATGACTGTGATACGTGTACTGCCATCAAGCAAGCCAAGCGGGGGAAGCCTCTCTGATATGGGGCTGCATATATGATCCAAATATAAGTACAGGGAGTCCTGGCAGATTGTCTACATCACACTGCCTCAAACCTGCCAAGGCAAGTGCTAAGTGCAGACCATGGTGGAAGCCACCACCGGATGGTTGGAAACCTACCCTGTGCCTCATGATACAGCCTGTAACACCATCCTGTGCCTTGAGAAATATGTCCTTTGGAGGCATGGTACCCCTGAGAGAATTGAGTCAGACAACGGGAGTAATTTCATAAACCACTGGGCTAGGGAACACAGCATTGAGTGGGTGTACCGTATACCCTGCCATGCACCAGCAGCAGGCCCTGCCCAATCAGAGCTCTTGGGAACACCAGATGGAGATAAGGTTCCAGTGGTACACATGAGAGGTATGCTTGAGAAAACTGTTTGGGTGAACTCTGCCTCCAGCAAAGACAATCCTGTCTGTGGGGTGGTTTTGGCTCAAGGACCAGGTTGTACCTGGTGGATGATGCAAAAGGATGGAGAGACCCAATGCATACCCCAAGGACACCTTGTTCTAGGGTGAACTGTCTATGATACTGTGTCTGTAACTGCATGCATTTATATAATTTGAAGGTTTTAATTTGATGTAGTATGTTAGCATGGGAAAAATTCGGAGTGGATAATGTTGGGGGTTGGGGGGGTTTTACTCTTCCTCCTCTGTGGAGAATTTTCTCCATTAACATGCTAAGGAAGTTGGCCGGGCAGCTCCCTCAGCTTTTGATTGCTCAAGACAAAAGGGATGGGTGGGGACTGTCTCCCTCCCTCAATCACTGGCAGGGTTTGGGGGTTCTGAGTGGCTGCTTTTTTTTTTTTCTTCCTGGGGACACTCGCTGATATGAACACTGAGGAGAGAGGTTTCCCTGCAGTAGGATTTGCCCTGCACCCTGCACTGCTACAGCCTCCTGCCTCTGAGACCACTGCTGTGAACTGGGACCCAAACGGTGAGCAGGGAGTTCTTCCTTCACCCTTCTCCCACCTGGCACACGGCCCTGCCACCTCCGCCTCCCTGCTCCCGCCTGTTGCTGCCGCAGCTGCGAGGGGGCCCACTCCGCTCTCCACTGGGACCGTGCGGAGGAGAAGAGTGTCTGCGACTGAAAAAGGGACTGGGACTGAGTTTTGTTCTGTTTTGTTGCTGATTTTCATAGCTGATGTTCTTGTTTGTCTTGTAGATATATCAGTAAAGAACTGTTATTCCTAAACCCATACCTTTGCCTGAGAGCCCCTTAATTTCCAAATTATAATAAACTGGAGGGAGGGGATTTTCACTCTCCATTTTAGGAAAAGCTCCCACCTTTTTCTTGGCAGTACCTGTCTCCCAAACCAGGATACATAGACAAACTTTACATTTTGACTTAGTAAAATCTTATTTCCCTTAAGTGAGACTTGATTCAATCTTCTTGCAGTCAGAGCTCTGTTTGCTCTTGCCAGGGCATCCTCGTTATCAGGCTGCATGTGCTGATTAAATCTGCAGTACTATCAGTCTCATTTGCATTACCTATATCCACACCCCATTATCCCAGTTCCTCTCCCACTTCATTGAGTTCTATGGGCCAAGATGGCGCCGACCTCATGAGAAGTCCCACCATCTTAGGACCTCTGGTTATAGACTTGATAAAAAAATCAAGATGGTGACTCCTCCTTGCCCTACCCTGTTCCTGCCTTTCGTCCAATTTCCTCCTCCATCCCTCGAACTCTGCATTGGGCCCCTCCCATCCACTTGTGTCGGAGGTTGCATCAGTGTCAGATCCCTCATCCTGCCCTCTCACTAGGAAACTCCACCCTGTCCTCCTGGCGCAAGCCACATCTCTCTACTCCCTCCCTCTTCTGGTTCCCACACCACTGGAACTGGAAGTAGGCAGGATCGGAAGGTGGCCATCTTGGCTACCAAGAGCCCAAGTCACCGGGCCCTGCCAGTCCACTGGGAGGCTCAGACCCATGCCGATCCTTCCTCATCCTCCAACAGTGTAATAACGACAGTGACTCCTCATGCCCTAACACCAGTCCAGAGGATTTGTGGGCCCAGGTCTGGAGAGAAGCTGTCAGGGATGGCAATCTTGAGATGGCCGAGAAGCTACATAATACTGTAGCTCTGGTTATCCTCAAGAGAGGGGGGGAACCCAAAATTGGAAGAGGTGCCTTATGCTGAGCTGGAAGAACTTTGTAAAACAGCAAAAGACTGTGGAAGTCACCGCATTTCAAAAATATACTCGAAATTACTTTATCTGGCCATGTCATCATGCCACATGACATAAGGCATATCATGTCACTCCTGCTTTCTTCCACAGAGTTCCTCTTATGGGAGTCTCTGTGGAGGAAGCAGTTGAGAACTGTGTTGTCAGCTCACAAAAACGAGGAAAGGGGTGTGCAACCAGCTATAGAAATTCTAAGCAGAGAGGGTGATTACGGACAACCGGAGGAACGAGCTCAGAGCCTTCCTCTGCCAATCTTGGAATAAATTAAGACTGCTGCCTATATAGCTCTTTTCCAAATCCCAGATAGCACCCAACCCCAACAAAACTTTTGTGATATCCGCCAGGGCACTGGTGAGACTTTTATTAAGTTCATAGACAGGCTAAAGGATGCCAACAAAAAACAAATCGACAATCCTCAGGCCAGGGAGGAGTTGCTGTGGAAGATGGCTGCCGCAAACACAAACAGAGAGTGCAAGAGGGTCATCCCAGCGCTTCCCCTGGATCCTGAACCCACCATTTCCCAGATGGTGGAAGTCTGCACCAAGCTTAAATCCATCGAGCACACCATTGCCCTGGCTGTGAGTAGGGGAATGGGAGAAGCCATGACCACCCATGCCAACATGACCCTAGTGTGTTTTAACTGCAACCAAATGGGGCACGTACAGGCTGATTGTCCATTTCCCTTCTCTGGTCCCAGCCGAATTCGCTGTCGCCACTTTCAACACCCGCTGGGAAATGGCCTGCACTGTGACACCAAATGGCAGGTCATTTTGCCCCGGTCTTCCTACCATTCAGGAAAACCAGTTTGTGGCAGGCACATTTCCAAAGACCATGACTTCCAGTGCGGATTCCAGTTCTCCAGACAAACTAAACAACTAGACCAACAGACCCAATGGGTGCTGCACTGCAATTTTTTGGTGCAGTTTGACAATGATGCAATTGCCCATATACCAACTGACCAGTCTGGGCGCAAGGAAGGACCAGCAAACTTTTGAATAGTTGGGGATGTAAACATACACCTAGAGATCTCTCGGTAATCCTTGAAGTCATCTTAGTGGATTCTAGGCAAGAGGTAACAATTTCAGTAATGTGTATTAATCCACCTTTCCTCCTCACAAAAGGCATCTCCTCTGCCCAGATGTACATTCTGCATGGACAAGACTTTTCAGATTGGGACAAGTATGACATCTACCTGACACACTCCCCTGGTACTGGGGAGTGACAAGCCAAAAATTAGGTAAAGCCTGTTTAATCGAGTCAAATCAATTTTCCTTACAGGCACGTGTGGACATGGGAGCAGATGTCACCCTCATCTCCCGCTCCCGGTGGCCTGCGGAGTGGGAGCTAGTGTCACCTTCTGGCACCATCTCTGGGATTGGAGGAGTGGCCACATCTCTAAGGAGCAAGTACCTCACCACCACCGAGGGCCTGAGGGACAGGTAGCCACAGTAAGGCCTTTTGTCACCCAAGGGCACCTGACTCTGTGGGGCAGGTACCTGTTGTCCCAATGTGGGGCTAGAAATCCCACGATCCTCTTGGGATTTCTACTTGGGGCCACTGTAGAGTGCGCCAACCCACACTTAGAGTAATTTCATGACTATAAGGCGCACCCTTTTGACTAAATTTTTCACCCAAACCCGGAAGTGCGCCTTATAGTCTGGTGCGCCTTATATAATGGACAAAGTTGCAAAATTTGCCAAACCGGAAGTGTGAGCCGCAATGGGGGGGCAGTGCTGTGGGAGCACCGAGTTGCGAGGGGGAAGCAGGAGCCGCAAGGGGAGGGAGGGAGCTGCCGCCGGTCCCGGCCCGGGCGCAGGCGGAACAAGAAGCTGGGCTGCGTCACCCTAGGCGTGGGGGCAGGAGGAACGAGAAGCCGGGCGGTGCCGTCCCTGGCCTGGACGCAGGGGAAACGAGAAGTGCAAGCCCGCAACAGCCTCGAGCAGAGTCCACCCGGCAGCGGCATTGGAACAGCAGCAGCGTGGCCCAGGCGGCTGCAGGAAAGCGGCGATATGGCCCCTGTGACCGTGGCAAAGTGGCGGCGGCAAGGCCCCTGCGGCAAGAAACCCAACCTGGTAGATGCCTGGGATGAGTGGACTAAGATCCTGCCTCATGCACCAGAGGAACCCCAGGAATTGGACTTGTTGGGGTCCTTCAGGACCACATTTTGTATTCGGTTTTATTATAGGTGACCATATCAGCCTGTTCCAAATTTCAATTACACCTATTCCTTCCTTAGGAAGGATGCAACTCCGATTAAGAAAAGTTATTCCTTTGACTGGTGCAATTACACAATATCTTTGTCTACATCTAATCCTAGGAGTGCAGGGAGTGTTTCTTGTCTGTGGGGATAGACCGTGGGCTGGAATCCCTTCCCGTCTTCAGGGAGGTCCATACACTCTTGGCCAGCTTGCTACCCTCACCCCAAACATTACCCTCATTCAAGACTGGAAAAATAAGAATCTATTGGCCGGCCAAAAGCGAGAGTATACAGAATTTGATGAAAATTGTGATTCTAAAGTATATGATTGGAGTAAATCCAAGAGGGCCACAGTCTCTGTATATCTACCCTGCTTAGCTGCAACTAAAGCCCTCGGTGAGGTTTCTCACCTGGGGTGTTGACTGAGCAGGCAGGCCAATGTGACGACCACTCCTTTAAGTGACTTGCTTAATGATGAGGAAACCACCAGGCACACCACCCTTCAAAACAGAGCTGCCATCAATTTCTTCTTACTAGCCCATGGACATGGCTGTGAAGACTTTGAAGGACTTTGCTGCTTTAATTTATCATCCCACAGCCAATCCATTCAATCAAACATCAAGAAGCTCTAGAATCAAGTTAAGGATCTCCAAATGGAAAGGAAAACATCTGCTTTGCTGGGTAATTTACTTGGCCACTGGGGTATTCTGGGGTGGGCGTCCTCTATTATAAAGGGAATGTTATGGATCTTAACTATTATTGGAATAGTTTTAAGTACAGTAATTTAACGAATACAAGCCGCCCCATTTTGACCAAAATTTTGGTGGAAACCCGGAATTGCGGCTAGTACTCCGGGGCGGCTAATATATTAACAAAAATGTGATATCTGCCCTTACCTGGTACCATGCCGGTCCTGTCCCGAGCAAAAATGGTTTGAAATCCATGGTTTCCCGGTGTTCCGATGATGAACCAGTCAGAGAACAGCTTATTGCCTGCCTGTGGATGACGGCGTTACTGAGGGGCAGTGGGTTTATTGGGTTGAGTTACCTCGGTGAGTTACCTCGGCGAGTTACCTCGGCAGTTTGATAAAGGTGTGTGATATTTCTCTGTACTTTTTAAAGTGTTTTCAGTCTTGTGTGGCTGCGCGGCTGGCTGGGCTCACGCGGAGCGAGGGGGAGGTGCTGGGCTCACGCGGAGAGGGGTGGGGGGAGCGCTGAGCTCACGCGGAGAGGGGTGGGGGTTGCGCTGAGCTCGCGCAGATGAGCGGGGGGAGATGCAGCTCCGCTCGGAGCTTGGCTGCCCGCCTGCGCGGCTGAGCACCTGTTTAAAGGCAACGCGGATGTGTTGGGAATGCTCGCAAAATGACCACACTATTGTTCGTGTCTTTTTCGGCTTGTAAATAAAACTTGCAGGGAACGCTGCCGCAGCTATTGTCTGTGTCTTTTTTCACTTGGAAATAATGTTTCCAAGGTCGGCAGTAAGCCAGTAAGCCCCGGCGATCCGCGATTCTGTTACTAAATGATGACTTTGTGAAAGTTCGTCGCGAATGAAAGTGCAGCTAATATTTGGGTGCGGCTTTTTTATTGACAAAGACAAGAACTTTGCTGACACACCGGAAATGCGGCTTATACTCCGTGCGGCTTGTATTCGTGAAATTACTGTAAGTTTCTATGTTTTATTAAGTTCATCAAGAAAACTGTGGGAGAGGCATTTTTAATAAGTAAAAAAGGGGAGATGTTGCATTCCAGGAGTCAATGAAGGGTGCCATGGTCCAAAGGCCCTGGGAGTAAACACCCCTCTAAAGGTTGTGGAGATATCCTCTCACAGTTCGCTGCAGTTCTATGTTAATTTACCCAGTTATGTCATCCCTATTCTCCTCTTGGAGGTTCTTAACCATAGCAGAGACATGAGCCTGCATTGGGCCATTGATCATACTCTTGTTGTTCCTAAGCTTGTTGGTGACAGAACCCACTGTCTATCGGTAGTTATCAGCATTAATTGTTGCAATGAAGGTGGTGTATTGAGGTGTCTCTAGGTTTGTCATTTTCCATTGCTACCCTGTGCACCTGACCTTGTCAGGGTCATTGTCATGCTGTCCATCCCTCCCAAAGAGTAGCTCCAGTACTGCCACTTCCCTCAGCTGTTGGATTCCTTCCTCAAGGGTCTTCCAGCACATTCTATGGTGGTGCTCCGGCATTCTCTCTCTGTTGACAAACCTCTCTCTTACACTCATCTCTCAAGGACTCAGCCATCAGTGCTTCTTCGAACGTCAATGGGAAAAAATTCCACAGGCAAAGAGGAAAGGAAAAAATTAACTTCCAACAGAAGGTGGCACATTAATTGGGACAACAACAATTCTCCTGAACCTTCTGGTAGAGGAAAGGAACTGCTGAGGATTTCTGAAGGTGTTTTTCTCATGTTATCTCGATGCTGTCATTAGAGAAGGACGTGACCCAGAGAATCAGTAACAGGGAAGGCATGCCATCAGCCCAAGACGAATTGCCTGTACGCACTCGCTGCTGTGCACCCCAAGACCTGGCACATTTAACCCTAAACAGAAAAGGATGCAGCAGGCACCACGAGGTGGGGACACCCAGCCAAGGCATCAGCACCCCAGGGTTTTCCTCATCCCTTGTTGCAATGTTTCTCCCTGCATTCAATAAAAGCAAAGTTTGTCCTCATTCCTCCTGGTGTTGCTGAAGTATTTGTAAAAGCAGTTTCGCTTCGCCCTTTTGGCCTTAGCCAAATTCAGTTCCAGCTGGGCCTTTGCCTTTCTGCCTTTCTCCCTGCATGCCCCAAGAACATCCTTGCCGTCCACCTGCGGTGCTGCCTTTCCTGCAAAGCTGTAAATTCTGTGTTTTCTCTAAGTCCCAGCCAAAGCTTCCTTAGTGCTGAGCCGCTCTGCTTCCTCACCATCTCGTCCTTGGGCACATGAGTATGGTCTGTTCCTGCCTGCGCCTTCAAGGATTTCTCCTTGCACAATGTCCAGCCTCCCTGGACTCCTCTGCCCCTCAGGACTGTGTCCTCAGGGAGCCTCTCTGTTGTTGCACTCTGGTTTTATCCCTAATGTTCCATTCCCCGCTGCGTTCTTAAGTTGGACCTTCCCACCTAGTTGTCCATCTTGCCCTAAACCTGACCCTTGATGCAGAAAGTTCCCTGCTCCTCCTCACATGAAGTTGTCAATCCCACCCTGTACCTACCATTTGGTCTGAAACTTGGTTGTCAATTCCCTGTTCTTTGAAGTCTCATTGTATTCCCTAAATTGACCCTTCCTCTTGTGTTTCCCTCATTGGTTCCTATATTGTAAACCCTGCCTTGTGTTCCTCTCCTGTGCTTTCCTTATTGGTTAAAGACTGAACCCTTGCCCTGAGACCTCCCCAGTATAGAAGCTCCTGCACACTGGTTTTCAGGGTCCTTCGTCCCTGACCCTTCCTTGCAATCAACCCTTTTGGAAACCTCACAGAAGAGCTGTCCCTCATCCTTGCTCCTGTCCTCCATGCTTGACAGCCTGTGCTCTAGAGCGTAAGCCCTACAGCCGTGTCCCGGACTGCGCTGCTTTCGGGGAACTGCCCACTCTTGTCATAGTGCCGGGAGCTGCCTGGGGAAAAATCAGGAACGGTGCCACCGCTCAACCTGCGTTCCTGGACTGACTCACCCTGGGTAGCCCCTTAAACCTGGAAAGACCTTTGTCCACATGGTCCTTGTCCTGGCCCCCGAGACTCAGGGAAGAACAGGGCAGGGAGTTCCTGCCAGTGTTGCCCCTGTTCCCACAGGATTCATGGCGCTTCCCAGTGATGTTCCCTTTTCAGGAAGTCTGAATTGCTGTGGATTGAACGCATCAAGGATGCCTATGAAGCGCAGAGAGTAGCATCCCAGGAAGAGGCACAGTGGGAAGAACTCAGGTGGAAGACTTTCAGGAGGAAGATAAAGGCATGCCAATAGTTCTTCACATCCCATTTTATTATGGGAACTGCTGAGGCTCTCGTTGGACGCTATTTCATTTGCTGTTGCTATTTCTTTGATGAATTTTGCTTGGCTGTGATTTTCTTTCTGTCACTGCTGAGGGATGGTCGGACGCTGCTGCAGGCCACCACGAGGTGGGGACACCCAGCCAAGACATCAGCACCTCAAGGTTTTCCTCATCCCTTGTTGCAATGTTTCTCCCTGCAGTCAATAAAAGCAAAGTTTGTCCTCATTTCTCCCGGTGTTGCCGATGTATTTGTAAAAGCAGTTTCGCTTCTCACTTTTGGATTTGGTCAAATTCAGTTCCAGCTGGGCCTTGCCTTTCTGCCTTTCTCCCTGCATGCCCCAAGAGCATCCTTGCCATCCACCTGCGGTGCTGCCTTTCCTGCAAAGCTGTAAATTCTGTGTTTTCCCTGAGTCAGGGAACCATGGGTGTATTCTTCTCAGGGTGGCCAATAAGGACAAAGCCAAACTCTTGGAGAAGGAAAGTGTCTTCCTTCCTGTTTGATGCAGCTAGGACATCTCTTCCTGCTTCCCTCGTCCCTCAATTCTTTGCGGTCTTGCCCAGATCCAGATGGACATTCCCACAGCTGTTGCTCCCCTTGCCATTGACGGTGCCTTTCTGTCTGCCTGTGCCCAACAGCTGGCCTGGACTGGTGGTGCAGGTACAACGAGCATCACCTGCCACTGGCAGTCACCTCCCTGCTGCTCAGCATTTGGGCTTCCCTTCCAGTCCCCTGCTTCAGCTGCAACAACGCGACTTCCCCTTTCCACGAGGCCTTCCTGCCTGCATACATCTTTGCATATCAGAGGCTTTGCAGTAGTCCTTCTAAAACCTCCCAAGGCCCCTGTAGCTTTCCAGAGCTACAAGACTTCCGTGTTCCAAATGTCTCCTGCAAGCACAAGAGCTCTGGAGGGTTGGTGGGAAGACGAATGACCGGCGTCCTTCTGCAGAGGCCGTGGCACTGGTGTCCCCGTGGTGCCGGCATAGGGCTGCTCAGGCATCATTGTCCCCTCTGCACCCCTGAGGTTTCCACCTGCTCCTCCTTCCCTTGGACCTCCCTCACACCTGTCTGCCTGCATTGTATGGAGCCTGATGCTTGCATTGCTGTGCCTCCTGCAGACAGGCTGCTGTCATTGAGCAGAATCGTCTCCCCAAGCAGGTTTAGTGCACATGCATAAAACCTACTTTTGCCTAATATGACTCAGAATAGCCTGAAAATCATGCCAGGGAGTGGAAGACAGGAAACACAGACATCAGGGAGGAATGTCTTCATGAAAAGGGTGGTCAGGGCTTGGAAGGGGCTGCCCAAGTAGGTGGTGGACACCCCATGCCTGGAGGTGTCCAAGGAACGGCTGGAGGTGGCACTGAGCACTCTGGCCTGTGTGACAAGGTGGGGATCGGGCACAGATGGACCCGCTGAACACGGTGTCTTCCATGGTCAGTGACTCTGAACCTCTGGGAACCTGTGCCCATGGCTGCAGGCCGCCTCGGCCCGAGCTGTTGGCCCGCGCGTTTCTCCTCAGGCCGGGAGGGGCCGCTGCTGCCAGTCCTGCCTCGCCATGGACCTGGTGACACGCCTCGTGCGTACTCTGCTCCTGCTGGCCCTGCTGCTGGCAGGGGCCCCCTTCCCAGGAGTGGCCAAGGAGCTCTGCCCACATCCCTGCCACTGTGAGTCCCTCTGCCCCACAGACCCCTGCAGCTGCCCCTCCTTGGCTCCCTGGTGCTGCAAACCCCGTGTGGGACACCCAGGGCACTCCCTGGCTGGAGACTGGAGGTGGTTTGGGGGCCCCAGCTCAGCAGGAGGGTGAAGCCAGGCTGGGCACACCGGGCCTTCTGCAGGCAAAGCCCGCTTCCAGCTCAGCAGCTGAGTGGCAGGGAAATGGGTTTTCCTGAGAGGGGACGGGGGGTCTTTGGTTTCTTTGCAGAGATTTCACATGCAACTCCATTGCTGCTGTTGGAAAACGAGCCTGGAAGAACTACCCATGGACTGAGACCTTGTAAGTGCCCTGCAGCATTGCAAATGTCAGGAGTTTGGGTATTTTCCGTCCTTTGCTCTGGGGTTGCAGCAGCAGCCCCAACACCACCCGTTTCCATTGGAATTCAAAGCAAGGAGGGGTGTGAATCACCAGGGTTTCCCAGAATGGCAGGAAAAGGTCATGAGCCGCTTCCCTTGCAGCCCAGGACACTGTCCCTGTGACTGTTTGCCCAGGGATCAAGCTGTGGTCAGCTTCAGCCGGCCAGCAGCAAATACCTGCTCTGGCCAGAAATGGGGACGATGCCAGCAGTGACCCAAAGGGATGCTTCTTTCAAGCTGCTGCAGGAGATTTTCCCATGATAATGCCATTTGCTGCTGGCCAGTGGCCACTGTCACAATGTCCCTGTGTCCTCTTGCAGAGTGCTCAGGGACAATGAGCTGCGGGAAGTGAAGAGCCATTCCCTGGAGGGGCTGTTCCTGCTGAAGCACCTGTAAGCACCGTGCCCTGCCCACGGCCAGGGGCTCCTGCCTGCCCCTCCCTGGGGCCCTGCTGCTCAGCCCCTCTGCAGCCATGGGCATGAGGCCTTTGTCCCTGCTGGGATCAAGGCTGCAGAGGCAAGCAAAAGCGACAGGGCAAATGGAAGTGACATTTGGGCTTCTAACTGCAACAGGGATTTGTCCGGCAATGAGAACCTGTCCATTGAGGAACGCGCTTTTGAGCCACTGCCTTTCCTGACGCTTCTGTGAGTGATCAAGTTCCTTTCTGGTCTTCTTAGTACAGTCTTTCCCTTGGGCACTGTGTTGGAAAATGCTCCTTCCTCTTTTCCTCGCAGTCCCTAAATGTGCCCTGCTCAGAGCCCAGCTTAACTGTAGAGGTCAGTGTTGGTGCTCGAGAGCCACACCAGGGGGACACATCCCAGCGGGGTTACCACACAGATAGCAGCCATCAGAGCAGCCAGTTCTTGCAACCTTGGCTGCATCCTGGGACAGAAATAGCGTCAGCACTTGTGCCCTTCACTTTCCCACCTGGACAGCCTACAAACAATGAGAAGGCAGCAGTTTCCTCCCACTCCCACCTTGGATTTGCACCTTTCCTACCAAGAGATGCTGCTTTGCCCCCTCTTCCCATAGGACAGACCTGATTGCTTTGTGTGACCTCCTCTTTCCCCAGAAACCTCTCTGGGAATGGCCTCACGCAGATCCGCAGCGGCACTTTCCAGGCCTGGCATGGGATGCAGTTTCTCCAGGAGCTGTAAGTGGCCCCAGGGCTAAAGGCCTGGCAGGACAAGTCTCTGCAGGGTCTCTGCAGGGTCAGTAGGCAAGAGCAGCTTTGCCCTCTGGAAAGTCCTGATTGCACCCGTGGATGTCAGTCGGGGAGCACCAGGAGCGTGCAGCTGGAAAGGGCCTTTCCCCTGCCCTGCTCATCTCCTGCAAGGCTTCCTTGAAACCAGCCAGGCCATCCCCACGTGCCCGGCACACGCAGCTCATGGCTTTGCCATCAGCCCTCACAGAGCTCTCTTGTTTCTCAGGATCCTCAGCCATAACCCGCTGGCTGTCATTGATGACGCTGCCTTCTTCAAGCTGCCCTCGGTGACTTCTCTGTAAGTCTTGGCTCCTTTGGAGCAGATCAACAGAGATTTGTGTCTCTGTCAAGTGCCCTGTTCTCAGGAAAGCCGCGGAGGTGCAGCAGCAAAACTTCTTCTTGCCCAGTCTGAATTTGCTGGAGACAAAGCTACCCCTGGCTACCCCCTTGGCAAAAGCCAAGCAGTGCTGGTGTGTCCCCAGCTGCAAAGCTACCCAGGAACTGGGACACAAACTTTCAGGGACGAGAGCCCTTGCAGGTCTGGGGCTGTGGAGAGGCCGCGGGGCTCTGGCAATAAACTGCACTCCTGCTGGAGTACTTGTGCCAGCAGCTGGAGGCTCCTGCCTCCTTCAGAGACTGCAGGTGCCCTCAGGAGAGGGCAGCAGGAGGGTCGGGAGAGGGGCAATCCTTTCTGGTGGCATCTGTCCGCCACGAGAACTGCAGGATTGCCCCCCTGATTCTGACGGCCTGGTTTAGAGCAGGGCAAGGCAGAGAGAAGCTGGGCTCCAGAATGGCTTCTCTTTGATCAGGCAGAAGTGGATGCCTCTGCCAACAGCACCACGATCATCAGGGCCGTGGGGTTGCTCTCAGAGCAGAGGTCTGGCAAGGTCAC
This sequence comes from Catharus ustulatus, assembly GCF_009819885.2. Taxonomy (NCBI): domain Eukaryota; kingdom Metazoa; phylum Chordata; class Aves; order Passeriformes; family Turdidae; genus Catharus; species Catharus ustulatus. The sequence goes on from NC_046243.1 coordinate 7,845,530, forward strand.
TGGAGAATTTAATGAGGTCTTTCCAATGCTTGCAGAGACCTGAGTGCCACCCAAGTGACTCCGCAGACGTTGCTGCTGCTCCTGCAGACCACATTGAGCTTGGAAACCCTGTGAGTGTGTGGGAAAGGAGCCCCAGGTGCCAGTAGCCCCCGAGTGCTGGGACAAGGGCGCTGCTTGGGAAAGAAATCCGTGTGCCACAAAGCCAGAAGAAGCCCAGTAAGCTCAAGAATGGCTGCTTCTTTCTGCGAACCTGCCCAAACTCAGCAGCTCAGAGGCCTAGTTTCACCTTTAGGGTGACTTGCTGCAGGTTGCTCAAAGGGGAGTTTGAACTGCAGGCGGGTGCATTTGTGTGTCACATGGTATTTTGGGAGCAGTTCCACTTTGCAGGATACAATCCCCTTTGGAATGTTTTGCATTGGGAGTGAGGGGACTTTTGCAGAGCTGTGGCACACAGTGAAGCACAAGCCCCATGCGTGGCATCCGTGTGTTCCCTGAGTTGGGCTCGGAGCCATGGGTTGGGTGGCCAGCACTTCCTGCAATCCTGCCCTCTTGTCTTTAGCCAAGTGCCCAAGGAGGTGGCCTGCTGCCTGTGCCAGGAGCGTCCCCTCTCCGAGAGCCCGTGCAGGAGCATCCAGTTCCTCTGCGAGAAGCTGTGCAGCACCAGCGCCCCTCAATGCGGTTGGGGTCCAGAGGGGCTGGGAGGGAGCTCAAATCTGCCACTTCTCTTGAGCCTGGGGAGATGCTGCAGTACTGCTCCATCTTGGGGGGTCCTGATCTCCCCTTGGAGTGCAGGACTTGGACAAAACACCTCAGGTTGAAAAGTTCCTGGGGGTTGTGTCGCATGGTGTCTGGAGAAGGAACAGCTCACTGGGATGTGCACTGCCCCAGTGCAGGGAAAAGGCCCGGGCCCCCCACGTTCTCTGCAGGGTGAACACCAAGCACTGTTAACCCCTCGCTGGCCTGTGCAGGGCAGCAAAGCAGCGTCTTGCTCTAGGTGGGCACAGGGCAGAGAACATCAATCCACAGCAGGGCGAGGCTGCACTTCTGCAAACACATAGAGCCCCAGGTTTCCAAGGTCCCCAGGGAGCTCGGTTCTCTCACTGGCTCTGCCCCAGGTTTCCCATAGCACAGCCCCAGAACTCTGGTGCCCTTTGAAAATGTTTTACATGCTGTAACAGCTTGAGCTGCTGCTGTTGATGGGAATGGCTGCGGAGCAAAGGAGGATAACGGGATGGATTGAAGGGATCTTCTCCTCTCCACAACACATCCCCCACTCTGCTCTCGCGCTGCCTGGCCTTGAGACGAGCTCCTGCTGCTCGGGGTAACCTCTGAGCCTGTGTTTGTGCCGAGCCGCTGATCTGCTGTCTTGGTGTTCCCCAGCTCGCACAAGTCTGGTACAGACACGGGGAGAAATAATGGAGATGGAAGAACCTAGAAAGCTGAACAGGAGCCCAGTGTTGAGCCTGAAGCCCAAGGAGCCTTCAATGGGAGATCACGGAACTGTAACACTTGCGGTTGCCCTGACCCTGAGCACTGAGGGTGATGTAGCAGGCTGGAGAATTCCAGGACCAATTCCTATGCCTCAAGGCATCTCTTGGGGCACAAAGGGAAAACAAGTGTTGATGACCTGTGGACCAAGGTCAACAAGAAGCTTCTCGAGAAGGAGCTGCACAAGTCTAAATGTGTCAAGACTGCAAAAAGCATTCTCCCATACCAGCCCCAGGTTGCCAGGCTGAAGGATGTGGCTGAAAAGAAAACCTCAAGCTGGGATCAAGATGCGAAGGAGTCACATTTAACCTGGCACGGATTAAAGCCCTCGGATGTAGGTGGTGGATTATACCGTGCTTACGATGCCTCTATCACTGGACAACACAGAGATGAGGAGGAAACGCCAGCTCCTAGGAAGTGTGACCGGCGGCAACCTGTTTTATAGTCGGAGGTCACTCACCAGCACGTAAAAGGTGGTCTCAGAGTTCTTGTCTTGCAGCTAGGGCGCAGCATGGCACGAAAGAAGACTCGAAAGCTGGTGTTCTGAGGTTGTTTATTCTTTCTTATCTAAGGAATTTTCTTTCTACCTTACAGCGGTCTACTCTGCAACTTGTTCAAGGCTCTTCTGCTGCCCTCCGGGGCTGGAGTTATCTTTTATACTCTAAATTACGTATACTTTATTTACAATTAATTCCCAATAAATGACACCTTCGTTACATTGTCCAGTTTTCCCTTAACCAAGCCCGAATGGGCATCCTAACCCAGAAGATGGATGCCATAATGAAGATGAAAGAAATTCTTACTACGCCACAAATCCTCCATCTTGTGTTCGAGCCCCTAATATAAACAATCTTTAAAACTTTACTTTTCTACATTTTGATACACCAATTTACACTCTACTTATTTTTGTGACTCTGTAATTCTGTATATAAAGATGGTAATTTCTCCCAGGGACTTAGATCGAACTCACAGGGATTTTGGGCACCTTGCCAAGGCTTCTGAGCCCCCTGTTCACACTCCAGGGAAGCCAGGGGAATATCGTGGGTTCCCACAAGGAAGAACTACATTAGGTCACACAAATGGCACAAGAAGATGGACAGCCCATATTGGGTTGAACATAATCAGCTTTTCTACCAGATTTGGACACCTGTGAAAGTGTGGCCAAAGCCCAGAGGTGACCAGGCTCTAAAGAGGAACCTGGATTTTCCCTCTGACCCGTTGGTTCACAGCCGCCCCGCTGCTGCCAGCAGCAGGGGAGAGGCCATGGCTGAAGGGGAGCATTCCTCTGTAGGCAGGCACTCCCTGAAGATCCCTGAGACCACAGAGGATGAAGGCTCCATGTACCTCAATAAACCTGAGAACCCTCGAAGTCGAGACCTTGTGCCGGTTCCAGGAGAACTCTTGGAAGCCATGGTTGATCATCATCAGCAGTTTCTGGAGGCAGACAAAGGCCTGCAAATGTTCATGGCCCACGTGGAGCGAGCCCTGAGGATGGACTGCAGCCTGCCCCAGCTGAAGCAGGCCTGTGCCAAGATGGTCTCAAAGACCAGGCTGCTTCTAAAGGTGTTCAGTGAGAGGCAAGAGAACCAGGGAGCCTCTGATCACATGGACCAGTGTCGTCTGCAAGAGAACATGATCATTCATATGGCCTTGGGGAAGGGCAAGAAACTCACAAGGAAGGTAGGAATGCTGCTGGGCACTGCTGCCTGTGTCCTTCTGGGCAAAGGAGAAGGGAAGAATCAGTCACCTTCCCACTGTGATCTTCCTTCCGTTCCTCAGCACAGAAACTAGAGGCTGTGGTGTATGTGACCACGTCTGTGGTTTTGCTGTCTTTTTTCGTCTTCGCTTTTCTGATACTGAAGCATGTCCTCCTGGTAAGCCAGTATGTTGCTTCACACACAGCTGTCTGTCTTGTAGCTGGAGTGCCCAGGTGATGAGCCCCAGGTGCCCATGTAGATGACCCTGCACATGCCGGGGACCACAGGAGATGTTTTTCCAAGCCTGGAGCTTGTGGCAGCTTCCACAGTACCTGACTCAGCAGGGTTCAGCCTGCCTGGAGGAAGCTGGTCCTGCCTTCTGTCCCCACTCTGCCCAGCTTTGCTTTGCTCTCCTGCCTTCAGCCACACAGCAATGAGAGCTTTCACCCTCTTCTGGTTTGGCAGAATATTACAGGAAAACCAGTGTTACAAATCTCCCATTTTCCATCCCCGGAAGCGCTCCCGACCTTGTGAACGTGACTGCCAACCCGGCCACACCAGGATCTTGTGCCTGAGAAGGTAACTGCTGCCTGCCCATGGCACTGCTGTGGCACCAAGAGTCTTTGCTGTGCACAGAAACTCCTCCTGGAGCCCCGCAGCCACGCAGGTGTTGCTGCCCAGCACTGCCTTGGCTGTGTTTCAAACACATGGTGTTTGGGGGAGCCCCAGGAAAGGGGGTCCTGAACTCCTGAGCCAGGAGCTCCCAGCCCAACCAGCCCTTCCCACGCCAGTGCTGGGATGGATGTCCTGGGCTCCGATGCGGTCCCAAATTTCTGTGAGCACAAGCAATACCTCTCTGTTCCCAGAACAGTCTTGTCTGCTGATGGCTCTGCCCTGTTTTTCCCCACTCTGTCCCCACAGTGCCTGGTGAAGAACTCACTCCCATCCTCTCCAGTTGCCTTTTGCATCCAGGGCTCATTCCCATCTACTGCAGCCGTTGCCATCCCTGCTGGGGCTCCCCACCTTGCTTAGGCTCTGCTGACACACCCCCCTCTGAGTAGGGAGAGGTGCTGGCACCTGCTGCAGCCCTCCCTGGCCAAACCTCCCTGCTTACGGACTGGGAGCAGGGACCTCTGGGGATGTGATGCCCAGAAGCCTTTTTCTCCCCATTGACCCTGCACACGGCATTGCTTTGCAGCCCTGGAAATGCCACTTCCCGACTCCTGCAGCGGCTGCTTCCCAGACAGGGCAGAGCACAGGCAGCTCTGCTTAGCACAACCTCCACGACCACCTGCCTTCTCTTTTTATGCCTATTCTCCCTTTCTGGTTTTCTCAGGTTCTGTGTAAAGCTGCCGGAGAAAGGGAGGAAGGATAACAAGGAGGCACAGGATGTGGAGTAGAACGGGACAGGGAGCTCCTGCCAGTGTTGTCCCTGTTGTGACACTGTCCATGGCTCCTCCCAGTGGTCTTCCCTATTCAGGAACTCTGAATTGCCATGGATTGAACGCATCAGGGATGCCTATGAAGCGCAGAGAGTAGCATCCCAGGAAGAGGCATAGTGGCAAGAAGTCAGGTGGAAGACTTTCAGGAAGAAGATAAAGGCATGCCAATAGTTCTTCACCTCCCATTTTAGTATAGGAACTGCTGAGGCTCTCGTTGGACGCTGTTTCATTGGCTGTTGTTATTTCCTTGATGAATTTTGCTTAGCTGTAATTTTCTTTCTGTCACTGCTGAGGGATGGTCGGATGCTGCTGCAGGCCACCACGAGGTGGGGACACTCAGCCAAGGCATCAGCACCTCAGGGTTTTCCTCATCCCTTGTTGCAATGTTTCTCCCTGAATTCATCAAAAGCAAAGTTTGTCCTCATTCCTTCTGGTGTTGCCGACGTATTTGTAAAAGCAGATTTTCTTCTCCCTTTTGGAGTTGGCCAAATTCAGTTCCAGCCGGGCCTTTGCCTTTCTGCCTTTCTCCCTGCATGCCCCAAGAACATCCCTGCCGTCCACCTGAGGTGCTGCCTTTTCTGCAAACTGTAAATTCTGTGTTTTCCCTGAGTCAGGGAACCATGGCTGGATTCTTCTCGGAGCGGCCGATAAGGACAAAGCCAAACTCTTGGAGGAGGAAACTGTCTGCCTTCCTGCTTGATGCAGCTGGGACATCTCTTCCTGCTTCCCTCGTGCATCAATTCTCTATGGTCTTGTCCAGATCCAGATGGACATTCCCACAGCTTTTGCTCCCCTTGCCATTGACGGTGCCTTTCTGTCTGCCTGTGCCCAACAGCTGGCCTGGACTGGTGGTGCAGGTACAACGAGCATCACCTGCCACTGGCAGTCACCTCCCTGCTGCTCAGCATTTGGGCTTCCCTTCCAGTCCCCTGCTTCAGCTGCAACAACGCGACTTCCCTTTTCCACGAGGCCTTCCTGCCTGCATACATCTTTGCATATCAGAGGCTTTGCAGTAGTCCTTCTAAAACCTCCCAAGGCCCCTGTAGCTTTCCAGAGCTACAAGATTTCCGTGTTCCAAATGTCTCCTGCAAGCACAAGAGCTCTGGAGGGTTGGTGGGAAGGGGAATGACCGGTGTCCTTCTGCAGGGGCTGTGGCACTGGTGTCCCCGTGGTGCCGGCATAGGGCTGCTCAGGCATCACTGTCCCCTCTGCACCCTTGAGGTTTCCACCTGCTCCTCCTTCCCTTGGACCTCCCTCACACCTGCCTGCCTGCATTGCATGGAGCCTGATGCTTGCATTGCTGTGCCTCCTGCAGACAGGCTGCTGTCATTGAGCAGAATCGTCTTCCAAGCAGGTTTAGTGCACATGCATGAAACCTGCCTTTGTCTAATATGGCTCAGAATAGCCTGAAAATCATGCCAGGGAGTGGAAGACAGGAAACACAGACATAAGGGAGGAATGTCTTCATGAAAACGGTGGTCAGGGCTTGGAGGGACCTGCCCAAGGACATGGTGCACACCCCATGCCTGGAGGTGTCCAAGGAATGGCTGGAGGTGGCACTGAGCGCTCTGGCCTGTGTGACAAGGTGGGGATCGGGCACAGATGGACCCGCTGAACACGGTGTCTTCCATGGTCAGTGACTCTGAGCCTCTGGGACACTGTGCCCATGGCTGGAGGCCGTCCTGCCCCAGCGCTGCCGGAGCCGCCCCGGCCCGAGCTGTTGGCCCGCGCGTTTCTCCTCAGGCCGGGGTGGCCGCTGCCGCTGCCCTGAGCAGGAGCCGGAGCTGCCTGTGCGGCGGAGCGGCCGCGCTTTCCGCCCGGGACCGGGGTGCCTGTGTGGGCGCTGCTTGCGGGACCGTGCCGGCCTTGCCAGAGCTGCCCGCGGCTCCCTTCGCCCGGAGGCCGCTGCCGGTGGCGCCGCGCTGAGGCGGAGCTGCCCCTCGCTCTCTGCCGGCGCTAATGTGGCCTTGCGGCCGCGGCGGGAGCTGTGCCGTCAGTGTCCGGGCGCTGCCGCCTCCAGAGCCCGGCTGCCGGAGCGCTTCGCCGCAGGGACTCGGCTGCAGCGGCGCTTGCAGCGGGCTCGTCCGGCCTCCGCCGCTGCTGTTCCCGCCGCGCTGAGGCGGCGCTGCCGCCCCTCAGGCTCCCGGCGCTTCCCGCCCTTGGCGCTGCGCCTCCCTCAGGCTCTCCCGGCGGACACTCCGAGCTTGGCCCGGCGTTCGGGAAGCTCCCCGCGCTCTCCCAGCTCCATGCGGGGCTATGTCTGTCAAATACGTCGCGTTTGGTGGAGCGCCGGCAAATGGCCGGGAATGTCCTTCTTGGGTCCTCTATCCTCCTTGTCTGAGCAGTAATGACCCCGAGCAGGGAGAAGTTGTGCACCTCCTCCTGCAGCACTCCCTCACCAAATCTCCTTGTTCATTTTCTTTGTAGGGAGATGAAAGATGTATGCTAATGTCTGCACAAATAATGTAAGGGGTTGAAGGTATGGGTGTTAACGTCTTTGAAATGTCTCTACTGTCTTCACGCCGCAGGTTTGTTGCAGACCCCTGACAGCTTGGCCCCTGAGACAGACAAGGGTCTGCACAACCCTGAGCTTCCGAACTTTGTGCTAAAATGCCAGGTTCAAGGGGGCGTATGTGGCAGGCTGCACCTTCCCAGTACCTTAGCAATGGGGAAAGGAAGAGGGCAACGTGTGGCTCGGAGTTTGGGATTAAAGGGAGGCTGAGCCCTCTGAAACTCCGAGAGAGAAAACCCCGCGGACGTGTGCCCTGATGGACTCTTCCTGTATTTGAACATAGTTGAGGGACACCTCTGTCTCTTTTTTGGACATAAACATCTGTCGTGTGTGGATTGTCCTGACTGTTTTCAGGTTGTCTGTAAAACTGCGACAGAAATGGAGGAAGAAGAAGTACAGAGAGTCAGGGGATGCAGAGCAGGTAAGTGCAGGCAGCAGATGCCAGTTCTGCTTCTCTACCTGCACCACCTGCTCTTCCTCAGCTCTCCAAATCCTTCCCTTCCATGGCAATTTCCAGGACTTGCCTGAGCTCAGCGAAGCTGAGTTGCTGTTGGTTCAATACATCATGGATGTCCTTGACAGAGAAAAAGAATTGCAGAAACAAATGCAGAAAGAGAATACAGAGGTTCTTCTCGCAGGAGGAGACACAAAGTGAAGAACTCAAGTGGGGGAAAGAAAGCGGATTCCAACACGTCTTTTCCAGCTCCTGCACCTATGTAGGAATTGCTGAAACTTTCCTTTTGATTCCAATCCTGGACTGTTATTCCCTTGTCTATTTCCTTGGATCCCAGTTCTTACCTTGGAGGCTATTTCCTTAGCTATTTCCTTACTAATATTTCTGTCACTCTCACTGAATGTTACTTCCTTCACAGTTCTTTCCTTGGATGTTATTTCCTAATAAATGCTGAGTTTGTGCAGCCAGAGTGTCCTGTGAGCTGGCAGAAATATCTGTGTACGTTCAGTGCTATGCTCGTGTTTTTGTGTGTGTGCTCATGTGTCTGGTGCCAGAAGCAGGACTTACATTCGAGTTGGCAAGGATTAAACCCCTGGGAGGGAGCTGGTAGATTAAACCCCACTGACAAGGAAAATCCCATTTAATGAAAATTCTCCTTGTTCTTCCTGTTTTTCCTGATGTATTTGTAAAAGCAGTTTCCTCCCCTCCCCTCCCTTCCTCTCTCCTCTCCTCTCCTCTCCTCTCCTCTCCTCTCCTCTCCTCTCCTCTCCTCTCCTCTCCTCTCCTCTCCTCTCCTCTCCTCTCCTCTCCTCTCCTCTCCTCTCCTCTCCTCTCCTCTCCTCTCCTCTCCTCTCCTCTCCTCTCCTCTCCTCTCCTCTCCTCTCCTCTCCTCTCCTCTCCTCTCCTCTCCTCTCCTCTCCTCTCCTCTCCTCTCCTCTCCTCTCCTCTCCTCTCCTCTCCTCTCCTCTCCTCTCCTCTCCTCTCCTCTCCTCTCCTCTCCTCTCCTCTCCTCTCCTCTCCTCTCCTCTCCTCTCCTCTCCTCTCCTCTCCTCTCCTCTCCTCTCCTTACTGAGTTGTTCAGTCTGAACAAAAGGAGGCTCAGGGGGGACCTTCTGGCTCTCCATCTCTCCCTGACATGAGGGACAGCCTGGAGGGGGGACCAGGCTCTCCTCCCAGGGAATGGGGTCAGGCTCTCCTCCCATGGAACAGGGATAGGAGGAGAGGAAATGGCCTTGAGTTGTGCCAGGGAGGTTTAGGTTGGGCATTACGAACAATTTCTTCCCAGAGAGGAGGATTAAACTTTGTAATAGACTGCCCAAGTAGTGGAGTTGCTGTCTGAGGAGGTGATTGAGACGTGGCTCAGTTCTCTGGGCAGGGGGACGACAAAGGTGGGGATTTGGCACAGGTTGCAATCTTGGAGAGCTTTTCTTACCTCACTGGCTCTGATTCTGTCACCAGGACTGAAGCCTGCCCTGCCCCAGCTGCTCAGTCCTCTGCCAGGGCCTCCTCATGCTCACAGGGAGGAATTCCTTCCCAATATCCAATCTAACCCTGGTGAAGCTGCTCCCCCTTGTCCTGTCCCTCCATCCCTTGTCCCAAATCCCTCTCCAGTTCTCTGGGAGCCCCTCTGGGCACTGGAAGGGGCTTTGAGGTTTCCCTGGAGCCTCCTCTTCTCCAGGTGAGCACCCTCAGCTTTCCCAGGCTGGCTCCAGAGCAGAGGGGCTCCAGCCCTCAGAGCATTTCCATGGCCTCTTCTGGACTCGCTCCAGCATATCCAGGTCCTTCCTGTTCTGGGACCCCAGGGCTGGAGGCAGCTCTGCAGGTGGGGTCTCACCAGAGCAGGACACAGGTGCAGAATCCCTCCCTCACCCTCTGGTCACACTGCTGGGGATGGTGATAATTTCATTTTGATGCGTTTATAAGACAATAGAATATAGAAATTGCATTTCCACCTGATAAATTGCCCCAGCAGGGATTTATTTCCACAGAGGCCAGGTTCCCTCTCTTCCTTTGTGAATCACCACATCTTCCCACCTGGAGGTCTCCAGGTTCTGGGTCCAGACAGTGGACTTTGCTTTACCTTTGCCTTTGTGGTTCAAGCTTAGCCAGGGCTGGGTGATTTCTCCTGTAGCAAACCCTTTCCTCTCCTTTTTGTTAAACAGGCTACACTTCTCTCATTTCAAGAGGGATCTCACATCATTCCTGTGGCTCATCCCTGAGCTCTCCCAGGGTTCTTTTGTTTTGTTTTGTTTGTTTTTGTTCTTGGTTCTTGTTTTTGTTTTGTTTTGGTTGGTTTTTTTTTCCCCCCAAAGAGAGGTCGGAATACCTGGGCCAGAGTTCATTATGAAATGAGACTTCCCCCACTTCCTTCCTGATTTGGTGAGCTTGGTGCCCCTTCCCATTGCTTGAGCTGCCTCAGATGTTCATTCATTACCAGGTTTCAAAATCTTATATCGTTTAATGGCAAACATGTTTGAAAGTAGAAAGAACCTTTGTTTTACGTAGCCCCAGCTACTTGGGGTTCAACACCTGTGGTTCACAAGGCTCTTGTGGCTTTACACATTTGTTACATCATTTTTTTCTTCTTAGAGAAATACTTTTCCCATGTCTGTGCAAATGAGTCCCACAGCTACTCCTGCTGGTAAGTCACCTTCCACCTCCAGTTGTCTCAGAGCAGCTCTGGGCTTTACATGGGCTCCTGCAGGGAGGGCTCTTTCCTTTTGTTGTTCTGGAAGTGCTGCACACATCTGATACTCTGTCTAAATAATCCTGCAGCTCAGCTGGTTCCAGATATAGCTGACCTCAATAAGTTGACAGGAAAACACCTCCTTTCCAAAACTAGCGTTTATTTTGGGGCTTAATTTTAGTAGCATTTAGGTTTATTGCCCTTTTCTGTTGCTGTTATACATTTGAGGAGAAGCAGACTTTGGATGTGATGCACGTGGTGTCTCAAAACATTAAACTTTCATCCCTAATAAAACACTGCAAAACTTTTGGAAATGATGTAGACTGAACTGCTCCAATTCAGTGGCATCATTAAAACTGAGATCAAACAAAATTTCTTCTTTGAGGTCAAACTGTTCCTAGGACAATTCATTGGCCCAAGAGAGAAATCAAGGGTAAATTTCTCCCTACAACGTGTTTTAATTTCATCCCTATGCACACTTTTGTCATATATAAGGGGCACCTTCCCCAGAATTTACCACTTGAAAAGGTTTCTGCTTTAGAAGGACTGATTGACATCACAAGGCAATGAGCCACAAGGACACCCAGCCACTCTTACCCTGAGCAAGTCCTTCCAAATCCCCGTCTGTTCCCCTTTCCATCGGGCTGGATGATGCTTTGCAGAGACCCAGCGCTGAATTCCCTCCCACACTCTGTCACGAGGAAAGTGAGTGGGCAGGGAACTGAAGGATGACTTCTGCAGGAACAGAGCTTTCTGTTTGACTCGGCTGCTCACTTCCCTTGTGGGCAGTGCCAGTCAGGTGAGCTCTCTGGGGCTTTGGGAGGGGCTGGAGAGCAGGGGCTGCAAGGGGGAGTGTGGAGAGACAGCAAACCAGTAGAAATTCCATCTTAACTGATACACAAAAAATATGATGGGTATTGGTTGTGTCACACCCCAGAATGCTCCAGTTTTGCTGCAGCTCTTCAGTAAGGGCCAGTTGTGCCTGTGAACAGCAGTGTCACCACAGGGAAAACGGTGTCATGAGGGTGGGCAGACACTGCTCCAGGCAAACTGCAGGAGGAGTCAAAAACCACAGAATATCCTGAGTTGGGAGCGATCCCAAGGATCATCCAGTCCCACCCCTGGCCCTGCACAGACACCCCAACAATCCCACCCTGGGCATCCCTGGGAGCATTGTCCAAATGCTCCTGGGGCAGCCTGGGGACTGGAACCATTCCCTGGGGGAGCCTGGGCAGTGCCCAGGGCTGGCTCACAGCAGGAGCAGCTCCAGAGAAGCCAAGGCCACCCTGGACTTGGCTCCTTCCAAGCAGACAAGAAAATGCAAACCTTTCTTTTTGTGGGACAAATGGAAGCACATCAGGGTCTCAGGAAATGACACCACAAGAGCAAGCAGTGATGGAGCTGAGCACTGGGAATGAGCTACAGCAACTGAGGGGATTTGGGAACACCGCTCTGTGCCCTCATTTCAGCTGCTTTAATAACAAAACATGACCCTGCAAGGCCAAGGCTTCCATTGCTGTCAGCTTTTTCCCCTCTGCCATGAGGTTGGTGTTGAGAAGTGGCTGTACCTGCTCAGGTGAGTACAAAACTGGGCACAAAACTGAGCCTCCCTGGGAAGCCATGGTATTCCCAAATTCAGTGACAGGAAAATCCTCTGCTTGGGGCTGGCTTGTGCCAAGGCTGGCCCCAGCACCCACCTTGTGAGCACCACCAACGAAGACCACCTTGGACTCACCTCCTCCAAATTCCACCTCCCAGCCCCACCCTCCTCAGACCCCAAATCCACTTTCCCAGACCCAAATCTGCCGCTCAGTCCCAATTCTATCCCCAAATCCCTCCCAAGCCACAAATTCACTCCCCGCAGTCCCAGCTGTGCCCCAACCATAAATCCAAGCCCTAATTTATCCTTCCAGCCCCAAATCACTGTTCAGCCCCAAATCCACTCCCAATTCCCCCCTAGTCCCAAATCCCCACTTCTAGGTCCAAATCCACCCTCACAGCACCAAATCCTTATCCTCCAGCTACAAATCCACCACCCAGTCCCAAATCTACCCTAAATCTGCCCCGTAGCTGCAAACTCACCCCCTTCAGCCCCTATTGTGCCCCCTCCAAAACCACCCTGTAGCAAAGTCTATCCCCAAATCCAACCTTCCACTCCCAAATCCTCACCTCCCGGTCCCAAACCCACTGCCCAGCCCCAAATTCCCCCCAGTTCCAAATTCAAGCAAATTCTCAGACCTAAATCCCATCTCCCCAGCCCCCCAAATCCTCATCCTCCAACTCCAAATATACCTCCCAGACCCAAACCCTCAGCCCCCAGCCCCAAATCACCCCTGCCCTTGCGGCATCTGGCCCCTTCCCCCACCCCGAACATCCCGTCCCTCCCAAAAGCCAGACTCGTGTCGGCAGCAGTGGGTTTTATTCTCGAGTTTCCTCTCTCAGGAGCAGCGCGGGCTCAGAGGGCGCAGCTGCCCTCTCCAGAGCGCCGGCACCTCATCACCTTCAGGTAGGTCTCCACCTTGTGCAGGTCCTTTTTGAAGCACGACAGGAGTCCGCAGTTCTTGAGCAGCGCGTCCTCGCCGCGCAGGTGGAGCTCGAATTTCTCGTAGGTGAGTTTGAGCAGCTGCGCGCCCCGCGGGCTCCGCTCCTCCAGCCCCTGCGGGACAGCGGCGACATTCCGGGACAGGCGGGGCCGGACAGCGCCATCTCCCAGGGACAAACCTCCTGCCGAGCTCTGGGAGACGTCAGGGGGATTCCCGCCCGCTCTTAAATTTCAGACAGAGTTTTGGGCGTGTGCGTGGCAGAACGCACAGGTGGACGTGGTGCCGAGGGCTGATGCCACACTGAGTGTGCCGGTGACACACACGGGGCTGCAGGGAGGGAGGAGTGCCCTGGGGGGCTTAAAATAAAGGCAAAATCACACGATCTCTCTGCAGCCCCTCCAGCCAAGGAGCTGGGGAACTGCACAGATAATTCTTTCCTCCCCACTTTCCCAAAGCTCTGATCCAGCTCCACATCTGGAGATGTGTAATCAGCCACTCCCTCTGCTGTGCTCAGCAACAGAATGGTTTTGGTGAGATAAAAAGTGTCACAAATTGGTGAAAATGGAATATTTGTGTCATTTCTCTGTGTGGCTTCCCAATGCCCAAACACACATGGAATGCAGAGGAAAATCTGCAGTGGTCCTGATTCCTTTGCCTGCTTACTCCAGCACAGCAGGTCTGTGTTTGCTCACAGGGCTTGACTTGCAGAGTTATTTAACTGCTAAAAGATGTAAATAATGGCCCAGACTCATTTCCCACAGCTACAGCATCAGGGTGATGCTGGCAGATAAACTTACAGAATAAGCACAATTGAATGGATGTCCTGGCAGATAATGGGCAATTTAATTTAAAACATCAAACCCCAAATTAAAGGGGCTTATAAGAGAGAGGGAGAGTGGCAAGGGGGAATGGTTTTAAACTAAAGGAGGGGACATTCAGGGTGAGTCTCAGGAAGAAATTCCTCCCTGTGAGGACGGGCAGGCCCTGGTACAGGGTGCCCAGAGCAGCTGTGGCTGCCCCTGGATCCCTGGGAGTGTCCCAGGCCAGGCTGGACAGGGCTGGGAGCAGCCTGGGATAGTGGAAGGTGTCCCTGCCGTGGTAGGGGTGGCACTGGGTGGGCTTTTATGTCACTTCCAAGCCAAACCATTCTGGGATTCTCTGACAAGATCTTCCTTGGCGAGATCACCCTTCCGCTCTCATCTTGGAGTATTAATGGAAGAGGGAAACATCAGAGCAAATTCTTCCTTGCACAAATATGGGTTTTTGTTGTGAGGTTGCAAAATTTGCCCCATTTCAAAGTAGTGTGCCTGGAGATGTAACAAACATTGTGCTGCTGTTTGTCCAATGTATTTCAGCAACTGGAAATTCTTTCGTGCTGGGTTTGGAAAGATTTTGGATCTGTAATGTTGCAATTCCTGGTGGAATCTGCTCTCTGGGGGGTTGTGGCAGTGCTGGTAACACCTGTCCTGTGTTCTTGACCTCCTCAGTGATGGGACCTGTGCACTGAGGAGTCATGATCTTGTTATCTAAAGGGAAGCAAAGTCGGAAAGATGCCCTGTGGAAGGCAGGGAGATTTCTCATGGTCTGTGGATCCCCGAGAGTGCCCCGTGCCTGGGAGATCTCTGTTATTCCACAGTCATGCTGGAACTTACCCTCATCAGAACTTGGATCCCTTCTTCCAGGTCCTTTAGCTTTTCATACACCCTGTCTGAGGTGCCAAAAACCAAGTTGTTTGTGAACACCTTGCTCAGGTACTGCACCGGGGTCAGCCAGGACTGGATGAGAACCAGGGAAAACCGGAGAAGCTCCATGTCCTGAAACTGAGGCAGAAATGGGGCAAAGCTGAGTAGGTGTGGTGTTTGGTGGAGTGTCCTGCTCCCTCTGGAGCAGCCTGGAGTGATCTAGAGAGGGACACTGCTCCTGCAGCTTCCGTTTGCAGGCTGAGGGCACCACCCAGCCCCATGTGTGCACACAGCAGTATCCTCTTCCTGGAGCTGGGAATAAGATTTATAGTGTAACCCAGAAGAATATGAATGGTTTAAATAGCAAAGAAGAGAGAGGAGGGTGAAAACACCAAAGGTCTCACAGGTGGAAACCCTCTGATCCTGCAGCAGGGGCTCTACAAACAGGTCTGTGCCTGCCCCAGGTCAGAACTCACCGATTTCTGCTGGGCATCCTCCTTCCCTGTGGGAGCAGGGATGGTTTCCGAGTAGCAGGAGGCTATCTGGGAGATTTTGTTGGTGTGCCTTTGGTCCTCTGGGATGTAGCTGCGTTCCTGTGGAGACATCCCAGATACACTCGGATCTGCTGCCTCGTGGTCTGGAGAAGAGCACAGAGAATTCTCAAGCTGTCCTGCATGGTTCCTCTTTACAAGGAATAAATGGGAGTCAGGAGGTGCCTCTGGATAGGGTGGAGAGCTGGGAAACAGGAATTTGTGTGTTGGCACAACAGCTGCCCTGAAGGTCTCCCTCTCCCTAGGGCAAGGTGCTGCTCTTCAGTAAGGACCAGTTGTGCTTGTGGACAGCAGTGTCACACAGGGAACAGGGTGTCACAAGGGTGGGCAGACTATGCTCCAGGCAAACTGCAGGAGGAGGAGGAACAGAACACAGCCAGGACAGGTTCTTCCAAGGAGGAGATGATTCCCAGGGACAGCCTGTGCCTAAGGGACAGCCCGTGCCAGCTCCTGGGCAGCAGCAGACACTTTCTGGGTTTGCACACTCAGAGCCTCCCAGGGACAATGTGACCAACACAGGGAAGTCCCATAATATCTGTGCCACCTCCCAACTGCCCCTGTGCAGGGGGTCTGGACACAAGTGCAAATGACCCCAGAGAGACATCAGAGAGGGGACAGAGAGCTGACAGTGTCCAGGCTGCTGGTGGGACACAACCTGCCTTATCCTGCTAAGGTTCTTTCTCCTCCCTGAGAGCTGGCAAAAACACCAAGAGCTGGGAATTCTCTGGGGAGTCCTACAGTCCTGGAGCCATCAAGGGAACACAGAGGAGGTGCCCTCAGGCCACAGCACTCACAAACTCCTTGTAGGTCTCAGCAGCCAGGAGGTGAAGGTGCTGAGCCCTCAGCACAGCGTTGGCAAACAGGCTGGACAGGGGCATGGCCGGGAAGGTGGCAGCTGGCTGTGGCCACTGCAGTCCCAGGGTGATCACAGCAATGGCCAGAGGAGAGAGCCAGGACCCTGCAAAGTGGAGAGGAAGGTATTGGGAGCCCTTGGGGACTGTGCTGAGGAGGAGGTGGCACCTGGGAATTCATTCCCAGCCTGTTCTGCCTGTGCTGGCTCCATGCTCACCTTCCGTGGTGCCTGCTGGACAATGGATGAGCTCAGCCCTCCCCAAAATTGAGGGAGACCCTTTCACTGGACCTGCCTTTGGGGCTGGGGCTGCTCCCAATATGACCAGCAGAATCTTCCTGGCCAGAATTGTGGTTGCTCCATGAAAACTCAGGGGTGTCGCTATGGTTTTCCCTGACACACTCATGTTTTCCCCTAGGCCTTGTCCCTGCCCTCACTGGGACAAGAGCTGGTAGCATCACCTGTGCTGTGACCAGCTGCTTTTGCTCCCTGGGTCACAATCTTTAGGATTTGGTGATCTTGGTGAAGCCTAAAGGTTTTCAACCCATGATATCCAGCACAAGAGTCCACCTGTGCTCACACAGACCACCAAGCTCATCTCAAACAAAGACCTTTAGGAGGTGAAATGCCCTGAAGCCTGTAGGACTTGGACATTATTAGACATCATAGTCATCCCTGTCTGAAGTTTGGAATATGAGTTTTATTATCCCTGCCAACATTTATGGTAATAGTAACTATTATAATTGTGGCTTAATCTTGTTCTTCAAACTCGCAGCACTCTCCTTGTCCACTTTAGCTTAAAGATTAATTAATGGATTCACTGCAGGAAAAGGTTTTCTTTTTCATGGATTTAGAAATTGCCATATTTTCATTTAGGGATGGCGAGGAGTGTGTGTAGCCCACCACAGAACCAGCCCATCATCATCATCTCCTGTCACCCTACATACCCAGCACTGGAAATCCTTTAAAACTGAAATAAAATGTACCTGGAGCCATTTCTGCTGGTGAGTTGCTCAGGTGTGGCTTGGTTGGGAATGTTTCCTCCTTCACCTGGTGAAGGAAACTGTGGAGCCCCCCTTATATAGCAGGGGGTCTGTTTAAAATGGATCTGTGTGTCCATGATCACAACAACAGCTTTGCAACTTCCCCCTGCATAAATGCACAAGTGTTCACGGTTGTGCTACCTCATCACAGGCATTCGCACAGATGTGCAGCCTGGGGAGCTTTGTTTGCCTCGGGATGAGACCGGTGCTCCATGATTTCACCATATTCTCCTGTTTATTGCAATTAAGCACGACCCATCCCAAATCAGATCATGGTGGAATTGGTTGTGTCCTCCTGATGTTCCTGCCTGGCTCTGCAGCCTTGGCCCACAGTTCACAGGGCTGACCGGGCAGCTTGGGACAATTCTGGCTTAAAGCACATGGCGAGTGGCACCAGGAGAGGTTCAGGTTGGATTTTAAGGAAAAGTTCTTCCTGAAGGGAGTGTCCAGCCCTGGCACAGCTGCCCAGGGCAATGGTGGAGTCCCCATCCCTGGAGGGATTTAAAGCTGTGTGGATGTGACAGCTGGGGACATGGGTTAGTGGTGGCCTTGGCAGGGGGAATGGTTCGATTGATGATCTTAGAAACCTTTTCCAGTCTAAAGGATTCCATAATTCTGTGATGTTTTCCTTCTCTGTTGTTTGTGGGCCAGAGCTGGCTGCACGTTGTCACATGAATCCTATTTCTGCCAAGGAATTGTTTCCAATTTCTCCCAAAATGTCAAAAGTTCAGCAAACACTTTTGGTTTCTCACAGGTGTGACAAGGAGCTGTCCTGTCCTGCTGCTGGTTTGGATTGCAACCTGCCCAGTCCAAATCCAGAGCTCTGTGAACTTTCTCTGATCCTCAGCTGGACAAGGCTGTGGGAAAATCTGGTCCTAAGCATCTTCCTGCTACTGAGATGCAATACCATGAGATTAAACGGTGTGGAAAGGAGATAGGAGGGATGGGAAAGAGGAGATGGCAACGGAAATCAGAGAATCATGGAGTGGTTTGGGTTGGAAGGGACCTTAAAGCCCATGCAATGCCACCCCCTGCCATGGCAGGGACACCTTGCAGTGTCCCAGGGAGCTCCAAGCCCTGTCCAGCCTGGCCTAGAAGAAGAGAGGACACAGCCCATCCCTGCTTTTGAGAAAAGGAAGGCACAACCTGGGATGGGCAGCTCCAGGGGTTACTTAAAGGACTTTTACTCCACATAAAGCCCCCATTGCCCCAAACCAGACTGGTTTGGGCTTTGTCTGCTGTTCAGGGGATGTCCTGTGTCAGGAGGTGATTTGGCTCCCCCATAGCCCAGGTTTACTGCAGTTTCCAAGCAGCAGCATCAGCCCGGAGCCTGCTGGAGCTGCTGGAGTAGAGAGAGGAGAGCTGCTTGATAAACATGAGGGAGAGCAGGGCTGTTCTGAGAAGCCCCCAGGGGTTGCTACTGGAGACGCGGTGGTGTCACAGGGAAATGTCAGTCCCGGCAGCAGAGGGAACAGCGGGTCCTGCCGCTATCAGGTGTCCCGTCACTCCACAGCGGCAACATCTGGGCGTGTTTTTGTGTTTTCTACTGCAGGTCGTGTTTAAATCTGTCAGCGCTGGGCAGGGGGAGCCGCGAGCTCGCCAGCCCAGCCCCGCATGTCGCTGCTGTGTCCCTGCGGCTCCTGCGTGTCCTGCGCAGCTCGGGTGCCGAGAGCGCTGCTAAACCCGCAGGATCTGTGCGCAGGCAGCACGGAGGGCCCGGTGATGCGGCCCGAGGGCTCCCCGAGGCTGGCTTTGTCCGCGCTGTCTGGGCAGTAAACGAGGCACAAGCGGCGCATGACGAGCGCCGGGCCGGGCACAGCCGCGGTTGCACGAGCGGCTCCGCAACCTCAGCCGGGCCATTTTCTGCCTCTCCAATTCCTGCATTTCCAACCCACGGCATCCCTTCTAAAGAAGTGTCACACTCCGTGATTTCTACATTGCCTGTGAGAGGAATGACGGGTTTGTCTGTACAAACAAGCTGTGGGACTGCTGGTAGATCAGACTAGTACTGAGAGCTAAAAGAAACAATGGGATTGATTGCACTGATTGATGAATGGAAAAGGATATTTGCCTTTAGAAATCAAACAGTAGGTTTGCTGATAAATTAAATTGGATACTGAAAGATAAAAGAAACAATAAGGAAAAACTATTAATTCTGTAAGAATTAAAAATTAAAAAGGAGGGTTATGCATTAGCGGGGAGTCTCAGGTATCAGGCAAGGGAAGTCTCTACCTCTCCAGTACCTCAGGCATTGGGGAAACAGAAAATGTGGCCGGGAAATTGGGATGAAAAGGAGGCTGCGTCCTCCAAAAATTGGAGAGATCCCAGGGGAATGCCCCATGGCCTCTCCCTTTATTCGAATAAAGGGAAAGGACTCCTCTGTCTCCTTTTTGGACATAAAACTCTGGTGTTTGTGGATTAATTTTCCTGACACCTGGAAGAGAAAAAACCCTCCATTCTCTTCAGGATGGCCCTGTGTTCACCCACCTTTCCCTGAGCATTTAAACAAGTGGAAGCTTTTCCTGGAGGCACTGTGTGCTCCCGAGGTCCTGTTGATCCCCAGCCTGGGGGAATCCTGACCAAGGAGCTGCTGCTGAGGCACAGCCCAGCTCTGCAGAGGGTTTAGGGTGTGGGGGATTATTTCTCCTAACTCACTGCTCTGAGAGGAAATTCCATTTCAGATTTTTTGCGGATTATTTACCAGACCTGGAACTGCTGGGTTTCACTGAACTCCTGTGGAAAGATGAGGCTGAATCCCCAGGTTGAGTTCCCCAGGACTGCAACTCTGCATGAGCATCCTGATGGAAAACAGGGATTTTCCCTCCCTACAATTAGCTGGAAGGAGGCTGTAGCCTGGTGGGGGTTGTTCTCTTTTCCCAAGGACAAGAGGAAACAGTCTCAAGCTGTGCTAGGGGAGGTTTAGGTTCGATATTAGGGAAAATTCCTTTCCTGAAAGGAGTGTCCAGCCCTGGCACAGCTGCCCAGGGCAGCTGCCCGTCCCTGAAAGGATTTAAAAATTGTGTGGAGGTGGCGCTTGGGGACAAGGGCCTGTCGTGGCCTTGACAGTCCTGAGGGACACAATGATCTTAGAGGACTTTTCCAACCTGAGTGATTCCATGATTCCATGGCAGAAATCAGGACGAAATACAGACCCTGGGCTCTATAGACTGATATATTTATTTACAATAAATGCGTTTTAAACACAGACCACTCTCAACATAGAATGAAACCAACCTTCACTTCCAGGCTCCTTAGAAAACTACTCCAAGCATTTCAAATAAGCTAACAACACAGAAATATTTATTTACTTCTGGTATTTATAGGGGGCCAAGACCCTGGGATGAGGGAGCAGCAGAGCAGGACTGGGGTCACAAAAACTGCCTCTGACATCAGTGGTTCCTCACCAGGTGCAAATTTTCTTTATTTTTTCTGTTATTCTGTTCAGCCACTTGAGTGAGTTGTTTACACAGGTCTGAGGAATCTGGAGCTGGGAAGGCCAGAAAAAAACTTCGATCTTCCATTTGGGGACTGAAAGCAAGGAATGGAGGGATGAGCTCTGCTAGTCCTGAAATCTTGGCAAATGTGGAAACCAGGAACAGCCAGTTCTTTTCTCTCCCTGTGAATGATCCTTTTTTAAATTAACCAATTTTATAAGTAGAATATTCTTAAATAATTTATATATATATGTGGCAGAACTAATTTGGATTAGTTTTATTTAACTAGTAAAAATCTATTTTAAAATGCTGATTTTGCACTGTTTATACTGAATTCCAGTCTTCAATGGAGGTGCTTTACTGGGAAAGAATCATCCTGTTACTTTTGAAAAGCCTTTTTTTTGCTTAGAATTTTACCCTTCTCTGGCTGATTTTGGGGTGCAGAGCAGGTGCAGGAGCTGTGTGGAGCCCAAAATATCACAAACCATCAGGACACAGAGGCCTTGGGCTCTCTGAGAGAGGACAGTTTGAGCCAAAATGTCCTTGCCACCCTCATCCAGCCAAGCCCCCACCCCCACTGTGCCCCCCCAGCCCTGGTTTGGGTGCCCTGCTGGCCCCGAACCACCACCCTCTGCTGCTGTTGCCATGCCAAGATAATTTAATTACAAACCCAGTCTCCAGATGTTTATTAACTTCTCCTTCCAGACTAGATCTAGCTGAGAGTGGAGCTGCTGGTCCTGGGCCCATTCTCCTGCTTTGGATCATGGTGATTCTCTTTGTCCCATCCCAAGCTGATGTTTTGGGACTGTGGAGGTCTCCACAGGGAGTCTCACAGCTGCTTTCATCCCTGTCTGCCCTCGGGGTGAAGTTTGAAGAGGTGAAGCTTGGTTTCCAGCTAAGCTGGTCCCCAAAAGCTGCTCGTTATTCCCAGGAAATTGGCACCAGTGTTATGGGACACGGCTGGAATGGGCATGGCAGGAATGGGACAGGATGAAGATTTATTTACCCATTACCTTTATTAGGACTTCAAAAGCAGTTGGAGGTTTGTGTCCCACAATTTACAACTTTCCCAGATGTTCTGAGGTCACACATGTCCCTCATCATGGGGCTGACCTTGTGACAGGGGCCAGCTCTTGGTTGGGAAGCAGCAAGCCTTTGGGTGAGACCTTTCTTTCTCTCCAGCTTTTCCACAGTTTTTGGAGAAAAAGAGGTGCTTTTGGGGGATCCTCCACCTCAGACCTCTGCTAGCTGGTCTGTGAACACAGCCATGGCTTTGACAGCTGAAGAGTGGCCCCAAATGCACTTCTTGCAACACCAACACAGTGCTGTTGGTGGTGTCCTTGCAGTGCCTCCTGTCCTTCCCAGCGTGGTGGGCTTGGCGCACACCCCTCATTCCAGTCCTTCCATGGCACTGACCAGGCTGGAGCTCAGTGCTGGACATGGGGCTGCCCAGACTGTGGGACCAGTTGGCTACTGGGGGGATCACAGGTGGTTTTTAATTTCTACAGAGGTTTTAGGGGTTGGTCAGTGGGGTGAGGACAGCGACAGCCAGGGCAGGGTAGCCTCAGGGACACAGCCTGTGAGCACCCAAGGGCAGCAGGCCCCCAGCCCTGAGCTGGGCTGTGCAGGTGTTTACAGCCCAGGAATGCAGCCTGGGATGGCAGCCCGGGATCCAGGCAGAGCCGTGCTCCAGGGGATCTGTCCCCATGGGGGCTGGCAGAGTGCTGGCAGGGCCTGGTGGAGGGTGCAGGACCCCTCACTCTTCACCTGGGTGTTCCCCCACGGTCCACTTTGCCTTCACGTCCCGGAAAGGAGTGATGTCCTCGTAGGTGGCCATCTGCTCCACCTCCAGCCCCTGCAGCAACGACAAGGAGGATGGGACATAGGACGAGGTTCTAGCCACAGCACAGCCCTTGGGACACCCTGCTGTGGACCCTCCCAGGCCACTCCCCCTGCGACTGAAGCAGCTTCTGACAGGGAGAGAGGATGGAGATGGTTGGAGGTTGGATGTTGGGTGTTGGGTGTTGGTGTTGGATGTTGGGTGTTGGATGTTGGTGTTGGATGTTGGGTGTTGGATGTAGGGTGTTGGATGTTGGGTGTTGGCTGTTGGATATTGGGTGTTGGATGTTGGGTGTTGGCTGTTGGATATTGAGTGTTAGGTGTTGGGTGTTTGGTGTTGGGTGTTGGATGTTGGGTGTTGGGTGTTGGATGTTGGATATTGGGTATTGGCTGTTGGATGTTGGCTGTTGGATGTTGGATGTGCCCTGCGTGCTTCTTGGGGCAACTAAGCACATCTGATATGTAATTCAGGAGGAAAGTGCCCTGAATCTCCTGCCAATGAAGGGGCTGCAAGATGGCCCCCAGCAGACACCCAGCAGGAGCACAACCCCCTGTATCAATGCTCAGGTGATGTTAGGGAGGTCCTGCTATCATTAATTACCTCATAGGTGTGGTCCTCCTCTGGACTTTTCTTCTCTTCACCCTATGGAGAGTCACAGGTTGGTGTCAGCACCCATCAGGGTCCCCTGTCCCCAGCCTTGGTCCCCCAGGCCAGGTCCCACCATTTCCACAGGCACATTCATGGGGTCCCCACACAGCATTTGAGATGTTTGTGTTCCCACTTCAGTTCTCTAAGTTCCCACCTACAACCTCGAACCCAGCCCATGCCCAGGACTGGCCTGCCTGGAATGCACTGCAGGACACTGCTGCGAGCCCAGCTGGGAACCTCCCCTCTGTGGAGGCACTGTCACTTGCCTTATCTAGGAAGAGGAGGATGGGGATGCTGATGAAGATGACAAGCAGGATGGACTGGATGATGATGATGGCATCTTTCAGTGTGTTCCTGTTCTGGAGCTGCTTGATGCTGCTGGTACCTGGGAGCGACAGCACAGGGAGAGCCCCGGTCTCACCTCTGCCAGGCTGCAGGGACAGGGATGAGCTTGCCATGGCCAGAGTGTGTCACCAAGGGGGATGTGGGGACCAGGGTGATCTGTCCTCTGCATTGGCAGAGACCAGAGCATTGCAGCTGCCCCCAGGGTTGGCATCAGGGAGCAGCTCTGGGACGGGACACTTTGGGCAGAACCTGGAAGTCATCAGGATCAGGATAAATCTGATTTATCAGAGGAACATGTCCCTGGCTTTTGCAGGATGGACATGCCAGGGCAGAGCTAGGGAGGTTGTCCTGCTCCTTGGGACTGGCAGTGAGGAATGGAACCTCTGAGGTGCCATAGAGCATCCCCAGCTAGGTCAGAGAGGGTCCCACCAGCACAGGAAGAGGAGGAGGTGTAGGAGCACCATGTGGGGCTCATATGGAGGGGGAAATGGGAGAGGAGGAGAAAAAGCATCTCCTGGGGTGCAGGAGGACAGGGAGCTGCCACTCACCCAAGACCCGGAGCTCTGTCCCACACGAATGCAGCTCGTCCTTCTGCAGCATGCCCTTCCTGTCACACACGTAGATCCCGCTGTCCTCAAAGGTGGCCCTGAAGAGGGTGAGGTTGATGGAGATGTTCGTTCTCTCGATGCTGTAGCTAGGCATGTTCTGATCCAGCACAGAGAGGTCATTCCTCTTCTTTTCTATCTTGTACCACTGATTTAACTGGACCTCCTCGGTGTAGCAGATGAAGCTGATGGGCATGTTCTTCTTGATGGCCACGTACCGCAGGTTCTGGTACAGCAGGGGACACGTGCCAGCTGCAGGGGACAAGGCTGTCACTGCAGCCCCTCCCATGAGAGCCCCCCCAGCACCTCCCAAACAAAGAGCTTCAATTTTCATGCTGCTTTTGAGCATCCAGCTTGGTTTTGGTGCATCATCCTTATCCCAGGCCCCCAGGGAATGGTCCCAGCCCTGAGGCTGCCAGAGCTCCAGGAGTGTTTGGACAGTGCTGGGATGGATAGGGTGGGATTGTTGGGGTGTCCTGGGCATAGCCAGGAGTGGAACTGGATGATCCCTGTGGATCCCTTCCAATCAGGATATTCTGTGATTCTATGAGATCTGAGGCTTTTGGCTGAAGTCTGCTTTTAATGAAAACTCCAATTTTCTGTGGGAATACCTGTGCTCTCAATACTTCTGTCCTGCTTCCATCCCTCTCTGTGCACATTTAGATAATCCCAGCTCCAAAATTACAGCCTGTGGAATCTCAGCTGGTTTCTCTTTTGCTTCCACATTTTTTGTCTTTTGCTTTATTTTGTTTTGTTTTTTTTTTTGCCGTGTTTTAGTCCCAGAGTGGTGACTTTGGGAGCTTGTTTGGGTTGAGAGGTCACCCTTAGAGCCTCATGGTAGGAATGGCACAAGGACAATGACACAAGTGCTGTGTCACAAGCCCAGTGCTGGCCCCAGACTTGGTCATGCAGCAAATGTAGAGGGAAAACCTGTGGGTGCTCAGGAAAGACAAAGAATATTTGGCTTTGCAGAGGGAGAGGAAGGCGCAGGATTTGGGATGAGCCATGGGGGTTGCCAGCCTTTGTGGGGGGAAGGATCTGTGGGTGGTGGGACAGTGGCTCTGTGGGTACGGGAAGGACCCTGGGGGACACACTCAGGGGAAGAACCCAGCAGGTCTGAAGGTACCTGTGCTGTTCCCGATGTTGTTCTTGTTTGCTGAGATCCCACCTGCAAGACAGGAGAAGGCCTGAGATCATGGCCAGGAGTCCATGAGGATGTACCCAGTGGGATGGACGTGCCCTGGGCCTTCCTGCCCACTCCATATGGGATGGAGTTCAGAGAAGCAACAACAGAGCCCTGCTCAGAGGACCTGGGGCAGTGCAGATTTGGGTACAAACCCTTTGACTTCCATCCTGTCTCCTGAAAATTTTCCGGGTTGTTTTCTGTTTGATACCCTAGTGAAACCTGCTCTCTCTATTGTCCTCGAGGCTGACGCCTCTCAGGAAGACTCCAGATACTCCCAGCTCTGCATTTCCACTCTCTGAACCAACCAGAAGCTGGGTTCGGAGCCCTGTGGTGGCCAGGGGCATTCCCAGATCCTGTGGCCACACGGTCCCCTGGGACAAGGGCTGTGGGTTGGTGCTGTGGGACCTGCAGTGCAGGAAGCAGGGTGAGGTGGGGACCTCCCCAGCACCTACGGGTGCTCTGCCCACAGCTCCAGTGCTGCTGGGCCTGGTTCCTCTTGCTGCAGCTGGGCAGGAAGCCCCAGCCCTGTTTACTGCCCCGCTTGAGTGCCCAGCTCCCTCCTCTTGATGGAGATTCACCAAACCCCGTGGAGGAGCTGGCACAGATATGGGGCTGCAGCACCTCCCTGCAGGGCAGCTGCAAACCTCCCCATCCCCAGGAGAAGAAGGAACAGAAAAAGAAGAAGAAAGGTTCAATTCCCCAGCCTGAGCTTTGTGCCACCCACCTGCAGGGACCCAGTCTGCAGGGACCTCCTGGCTTGGACAGGGGCTCCTCTCATTGCCCAGGAGGCCCTTCCAGGTCCCTGCTGCTCTGTTTACATTCAGCACTGACATCGCTGCAGGCAAATCCTCCCTTCCAGCCCCATTCCATTTTTTCCAGGATGGGAGATGTCCTTTGTCCTGGCTGTGCACTGGCTCTGTGTCCTCATCACCCGCAGTGCCATCGGCCAAGGCTTTGCTCTCCAGGCTCTGTTGGTGTTTCTAAAGGAACACCAAGCTGGCCCCTCACCTGAAAGCCCTCACACCCCTCCAAGTCAGGAGCTCCACTGCAGCCACAGGTGGGCTGAACTTCCCCTGTCCTCCCCAAAGTCATCATGAGGGCCAAGTTCAAACCCTGCAGCCTTGAATCCATGCTGGACTTGTGTGGCAACGTTTAAATGCCCTTTGTCCCGTGGGCATGTTTCCCTCTGAGGGTGAGATCTGCTGTAGGTTCTTGTAGCTGTCCCTGCACCAGGCAAGGGGAGCTGAAAGGGCACAGAAGCCATGTCCTGGGTTTTGCTGCTGCTTCTCCAAGAGGAACAGCATGGAGATGCTCACACAGATCCCACAAATCACTCCCAAAGCCTTTTTCCTCCCATTTCTCTTCTGCTCCTGGGCATTGAACCTCATAAAGCAGAGATGTGGCTTGGCCATGGCCTAGGCCATGTGCCAGCCCCATCCCCAGGCCTCTGAGAGTAATAAAAGGTTAAAAAACCTCAACAACCCTTCTTTCCTGCCACCTGCAGCCCCAGGTCAGGCTGGCTCTGCATCCGCTTGGCCAAAGCCACCTGCCTGCCCCGGAATGTGTCCTGTCTGCACTCCCCCAAAGGAAGCAAATCCCAAACCCAAGGCAGGCACTGGGTTCCCAGCCCTGTGTGCCCTCCTGGGCTCCCCGGGAGGCTCCCAGCACAGAGCAGGACTGAGAGAGAACAGCACAAAGCACAGAATTACTGCCCCGAGAGGCTGAGCTACGAGAAGCTCACGAGCAGGGGCACATCCCAGGCTATTGTCCTGGCTCCTTGCTCTGAAGTGCAAACCCCATTTGGTGCCTACCTGTGAGCAGAGCCATCAACCAGAGGGTCACCTGGAGCAGCCAGAGCCTCGTGCTCAGATCAGCCATATTTCAGTGCTCAGGGCAGGGAAACATCCAACCTGTGCTTCTGCAGAAACAGCAGCTGCTCCCACTACCCTGGCCCCAGTGTCTAAAAATGGCAAAGCTGCTGCTCTGTGCGTGGCCCCTTTCCTGCTCATGTAAATCCTCCCCGCTGGGGACTTTCCCTCGGGGCTGGTTTTGAATGCAGCACAGACGCTGGGGCGGCCGCGCCTGTGGGCTGGCACCATCCAGCCCCGGAGTCCCCAGGCACTGTCCATCTCCTGTCCCTGGGCAGGGTCCATCCTCATGTTCCTGGGCAGTGTCCACTTTCATGTCCCCTATTGGCTCCTGTGGTGCCAATATTCTCTGGATGTGGCCAGGGCTGGTGTGGACCTGCAGCAGAGCTGGGGATAAGCCCATCTGCAAAGCAGGAGGTGCCAAACCTCCTGAGCATGAGATGTGCCCAGGGAATGGGATTGGTGCTGCCTGACCACATCCCTGGGGGGACAGGATGGGGGTGACCCCCAGGGTTTCCCCCCAGCTCCACAGATCCCCCCAAGGTGTTTGGCCTTGAAGAGGACAGGCAGGGATTGATGGTGGCCCAGAAGCCAAGAGTTGCAGCAGAAATGGGGTAAGAATAGGTGATGTTTGTGGGGTTGCTTGTTGTGGGATGCAGTGGGATAGGTCCCCTAGCTCCCATCCCTGCATCCCAGGGAGTCCAGAAATCTAAAATCATAGAAGCATGAGTCAATCGGAAAATCATTATGGTTTGAACAGACCTTTAGGATCATCAGCTCAGCAGCACCACCAAGATCACCACTAACCCATGTCCTCAAGTGCCCCATCCACACGCTTTTTGAGCGCTTCCGGGGAGAAGATGAGGGGGAAATGACCAAAAGGAGTAAATTGGGCGCCAACCATGCCCACCCCTTCTCCACATCATTTGCCGCTTCCAAGAGCCTTCTTCATGGAACCTTTCAGACAGCCAGGCCCCAGGGAAGCACAACGAGCCCCCCCAAGCTGAGCTGTGGTGCAGAAACAGTTTCCCCCGGACTCTGCCCCCTCCCCTCGCTTGTTTCTGGTTACTGGCTGTGGGTGAGCACTGAACTGTAACTCCAGAGAAAAACATCTCTGGTACTTCTGCCAGTCCTGTTGGTCCCCTGGTGCCACTGCCTGGGGCCTCCTCAAACCTTCCTCTTCTGCAGGCTGGGTGGAGGTTTTGCCAGTTCTGAGCATCTGATGGGTGCTGGGAACCAGCCCCAGCCTGACTTTGCATGTGTGATATATATTCTAAAGTAATTCGTGTTTTGTGAAAGGTAAATCATGTTTGTAGAAATAAAGAATTTAATAAAGTAACTTTAGGAATACTGAGCCACAGCGAGGAGAAAAGATTGCTTCACAGGATTCCAGCGCTGCAGATGCTAACAAAGCCACAATTAGCAAGTTAATAGAACCAGTCCCAATAGAGGTGACTCGTTATGGGACAGGTCAGGAAACTCCCTGGCCATGAGGACTTGATAATCACCACCAATCAAGATAACCAGGGTCCTCAGGAAAACCTACATTTCAATACCCAGTTCCAGTAAACCAAAATCTGCACACATCAAAATTCATTCCTGCGAGAAACTGTTTTTGTCCAGTCCACGGTGGAGAAAGGAAACTACATGAATATGGGAATCCACGGCAGAAACAAAGGGACTCTTGTCCCAGGCCAGAAAATCTATATAAAAACGGACTGGGCAGGACTGCATGTGTGAGCACAGGGGGTTTTGATGCAATGGAGGTCAGATCAGTGTGTGTTCACTCAGCACTGAACCTGGGCTTGGTGTTGTCTTTTTGGTTGTGGCTTCCCAGGACCGTATTTTCAGTCGCAAAAATAAAAATTGTTGTTTTAATATTTTTAATTCGGTTCGATTCGTCTATTACCTATAACACATGCAAAAGGACAGGAAGTAAGAGAAATGAAGTTTTCCAGAGAAAAACTGACTCCATGAGGGAATGATGATAGGAGAGGTGCAATCTCCTGGTTCTGTACATAGGGACAGTGCTGCCAAGTCTCTGCTGCCATTACCCCTGGGTCTGGCTGGAAGAGCAGAGCCTGGCCCTGATATCCCAGCAGGGCAATGAGAAAGGGATGCCCACATGCTTAGCATTGGAAGGGGTTTTATGGGGCTCTGGGGCTGCAGAGGGAGTGGGATGCTGGAGGTGCCTGGGAAAACCCTGTGAGGTAAAACCAGGAGGAGGGCACAAACTGAAGAGCGTTAGCAGTGACAGTGGCCAAATCAGCCCCTGTGCTGCCTGAGGGCTCCTTGGCACCCTTGAAAGGCACAGAAGGGCTTGGTCTCCTCTAGACACCCCTGTGCTTACAGCAACCATCACCTGGGGTGTGGGGGAACCTGCTGGCCCCGTGGGGAGGGTCCCATGCCCCCCATGCCTCTTCCCCTGGGCCACTCTGGCTGCCAGAGCAGAGCCACTGCCGGCAGCTGCGCCTTCCCCACCTTTCCCAGCCCTTCCCTATGCACTGGGGTTTGGGTTTCACAGTGCCTAGGAGGGTGGGCTGTGCCTGGCCCCTGCAGCCCTCCCCGGTTATGCCACCCTCAGACGAGCTGGGGTTGGATCCTGTGTGGGGCAGCTCAGGGGTTTGAACTCCCCCAAACCCCGCTCTGTCCTTGGTGGAGCCCACAGCAGCATCTCCTGTGGCTCCTGGCATCAGCAAGCACCGAGGGCTCCGGGGAATGGGATCATGGCAGAGCAGAAGCTCTGTGAGCTGGGCTGGAGGTCCCAGGGGACAGCCCTGGGGCCTCCTGTGCGGGATGAGACCCCCAGGTCCTGCTGAGGTTGGCAGGTCCGAGGCCAAGCACAGGGAGCCAAGAGAAAGGTGTTCACTCCTTGTAGTGCAAGGAAAACATTCCTCCCCACAGACACACCAACACACTTGGTATCGTAATAACAGATCATTTACAGTTGTTTATTGTAAGAAATGTACAAAGAAAAATGGCTTTAGCTCACACAAACCTTGCTCTGGGGCATTTCCTCATCCCCAATGACACAAATATAGAAGCAGCATTGATTGTGAACCACAATCCGGGCAGGGACTGCCATGCCAGGGATGCTTCCCATGGAAATGCCTGCAACAGCATCTCAGGCTCCTGCTGCAGGCAGCATCGACATGGAAATGAGAGCACAAGGCCACAGGATGAGCTGAGTGTTTGTGCCTCTGCCACCTGGCTGGGAGCTCATGGGTCCAAGCCAAGCTCAGCATCTCTCCTGGCCAGCCTGGCCATGGGGCATCTGTGACAGCAGCGCCCAAAGCAGCCCGGGAAGAGAAGAGAATCGAATCATCAGAGTACAAAAAGACAGAGCCTTTGGCTTCAGGAGCAGCCCTTGTTTGAACTCGAAGAGGTTTTGGTTCATGTTTGTTTTGATCTCAAGAGGGGTTTTTTTTCCCTTTTGAAGGCAGAAGGTGGTCAGAAGTGAACTTGAGGCCTTTTGCCCATTTTTCACAGAATCACAGGATGGTTTGGGTTGGAAGGACCTCAAAGCTCATCTAGTGCCACCCCCTGCTACGAGCAGGGACACCTTCCACTATCCCAGGGTGTTCCAAGCCCTGTCTAACCTGGCCTTGGACACTTTCAGAGATGGGGCAGCCACAGTGGTGCCAGGGCCATTTTCCTTGATTTACTTTCCTTTTGCTCACCTGTGTGAAGAACAGAAAGTCCCTTTTCCCCCTGGGAAAATGCTCCTCTGCCTGGAGGTTTCCTGGCCCATCCAGAATGTGCCACCAGGGCCTCTCTGCAGCCCAGCCTAGGGAAGGATGCTCTAGCTGAGGATTTTGGGATTCACATCCTAATGGGATCATTTATTACATGCAGCCACCTGGGGCTTGGGTGGGATTTAGGGCACCCCTAAAGCAACTTGTGGAAAGGATCATTCAGACATCTGCCCTAATCCCTGGAGGTGCATGTCATTAATTAACACTAACGAAAAGGACATTTGGAATGCCAGCCAAGAGCACTCCAGTGGGATGGTTCCTCTTGCAACAGGGCTAGGAAAAAACCCAAGGAGAGCTTTGTCCTGAGGACTGAGGATTCTTGGAGGATGTTTTCTAAACCTTACCTTTGCCCATTGCTTTTCTGCCACAAAACCTGGATGGAAATGGGAAACAGAGTAAAACCTGACTATAAACAGTGTTTACATTCATCCTACAGAGACCTGAATGATTTCTGGTTTCAATGCATATTCAGAGACGTTGAAAACCTGATATTTAACCCTGAGAACAAATCTGCAGATGCTTTGCTTTGGCTTTGCAAACCAATTATTAAGACATAATTGCACTTTCTCTTGTATGTAACAAAAAATAATCATCAAGCTTATTCAGAGGTTCAAAAGAAAGGTGCTACTTTAAGACTTTGGAGACTTTTGTTCACAAAACATTCTGTTTTCCGTAATTATTCTTAATATTATTCCACTTGGCTCATCTTTCACCAGTTGTTTGGTTGCATTCTGGAAGAATAAAATACAGGAAAATCTCTTAATTGTGAAATAACATTAATAAATAATTACTTTAAGTGAAAGGACAACCATACTCTTTCTGTTCATGCCTGAAACCACCAGTACTATGACGAGATCATTTCAAAACTAACTTGTTTCTCTTTCACTGACAACAGATTTCACATTTGAGTTCTCATAAGAAAAATAATTAAACTCTTGGCAAGTGCAGTGGGCTGTAAAACTCAGGATCAGGAGGAGATCCTGCTTTGAAATTCAAAGTGGTTGCTTGAAATATCTGAAATTAGCTCAATATCTAAGATCTAGAGATCTGTGCATGGAAGAGCTTTGAGCAGGAGATACAAATGAAGTCTCTTCAGGCTGGGCCAGAGGTGGAATTTCCTTGTGTTACACCAGCGACTCTTTCACCACACGTTCCTTATCCCATGCCTGTGCTTCCTCAGGAGCATCCTGGGGTGTCTCTGAGCCAGGAATGGGCTTGAGGCCCAAGGCAGGGGCTGTCTCCACATCTGTCCCAGTGTTCCCATAGATCTCCTGCATTTTGGTGGCGATCAGCCCTTCCTTCTCGGGCGCATCCTCGCCCAGGGTGTCCTGGCTGTGCCTGTACATGTAGGATGCCTGCTTCACTGAGCGCCTCAGCAGGTACCTCCGGAAAGCCCTCTGGATCTTGATAGCACAAACCTCCTCGTGTTTCCTCTTCAGAGTGGTGGTGATGGGCTCATAGGAAACTTTTGAGGGGTTGGCAGCCATGAACTTCTCCTCCATGGTGGCCTTCAGGGCATCCATCTCTCCTGAGTCTCCCAGCACTTCTTTAGTCAGGGCAAAGAGGATGTCTAGGCAGTGGATTTTGTCCCCAGCAACCATTGGTAAATCCATGGTGATGAGTTTGATCTTGTTGGGCTTGGGAACTCTGAGTGGCTCCTGCAAGGTGTCCACAAAGTCAGACAAGGTGCTGTAGGCAATGAACTGGGTGGCATCTGGGTCAAACTTCTCCCAGGTTTCATAAAACATTTCAAAATCGTCTTCGCAGAGGGGCTCGCTGCTCTCCTCTGTGGCCACGCTGAAGTTCTCCAGGATGATGGCAATGTACATGTTCACCACAATGAGGAAGGAGATGATGATGTAGCTGCAGAAGAAGAAGATGCCGATGGCGGGGTTCCCACAATCTCCTTTCACCGAGCTCCCAGGGTTCTCCAGCTCAGGGTCGCAGTCTGGGGGGCTGCTGTTGAGGATGGGGCTGAGGAGCCCATCCCAGCCCGCTGATGTGGTGATCTGGAAGAGGCAGATTATGCTGTTCCCAAAGGTTTCGAAGTTGAAGATGTCATCGATCCCCGCTTCCTTCTTGACGTAGGCAAAATTGGACATCCCAAAGATGGAGTAGATGAACATGACGAGGAAGAGCAGGAGGCCGATGTTGAACAGGGCGGGCAAGGACATCATCAGGGCAAAGAGGAGCGTCCGGATGCCTTTGGCTCCTCGGATCAGCCGGAGCACACGGCCAATCCTCGCCAGTCGGATGACCCTGAAGAGGGTGGGGGACACAAAATACTTCTCGATGATGTCTGAGAGGACAATGCCTGTGGAGGGATGAAGGACAGATGAGTTTGCTGTGCCACCAGTGGGAGGTGAAAGGGATCTGCTCCACTCTGTCTGGGCAGAAACAGTGAGGTAAGGCCACCCCCCAATGGCTCCTAAGAATATTTCCCAGTGACAGGGGAAATATTTAAAAATAACCTCTGAGCACAGACCCAAGGGTTAGACTCTGGCTGCTCTGTTTTGGAGAAAGAGAACACCAATCCAAATAACATGAAGGAGGAGCAGAGATATCCCCTGCCCCTTACCCAGCCTGCTGGCCTGGAGTGGTCTCACATCTGTCATGTCTCAGGGTCCTGCTAGCGTGATCCTGCTCAAAGGATGGGTGCAAGTGGAGCCCAGTGACAGCTCAATGGTGTGGATTGGTGAGACCACTTCCACTCTTCATTGCTCAGTGGGATCCCTGAGGAACTGGTGGGAGCAGTAGGATTTACCTAGGATGGAGAGGATGACCACCACGAAGTCAAAGATGTTCCAGCCCACAGTGAAGAAGTAGTGACGCAGGGCAAACATCTTGAGCACACACTCCCCGGTGAAGATGACGATGAAGACAAGGTTTATCTTGTAGAGGACAGAGGTTTTGAGCTCGCTCTGGTCATCTGTTTCCACCATCATGGTCACCATGTTCAGGCAAATCAGGATCATGATGGTGATGTCAAACACTTGCTTGGTAACAAAGTCAAACACCTTCCCTTGGAATTTGTTCTGCAATGAGGGACACAAGGGCAATGATGGAGCACCAGAAAAGAGGTGGGAACAAAAGACAGACACAACAAAACAAAAACACAACAGAAAGAGAAGAAGGAACCATATTTACAAGTGTGGGAAACCTCAGGGTTGTAGCCAGCACAGCTCTCACAGCCCCAAAAATTAGGGGGGAGAATTCCCAGCACCTCTCAGGATGAAGCACACCTGGGAACACCACGGCCAGGAGGAGGGGCATAGGGCACAGTCACTTGCTAATTATACCCACAGCTAACAGGGCACCAATTAACACATGGGAAGGACCTCCCTTGTGCAGGGGTACAAAACTCAGATCACAACTGAGAATGGCTAGACCAGGGTCCCTTCTAAAGGCTTGAAAGCTGAGCTTTCCCTGAGCCAAACTCCCTTCCAGAGAGGAGCTGGGAGCTGAACTAGAAAACCCCCAAATTCCTGCAAAAACCCCATCATTACCCTTGCCAGCAGACCAAGGGCTAAAGGGCAGACCCAAAGGAGGTGGCCTGATGTCACCCTCTTGTGAAGCCCCAGCTCTTGGACAGGTCCTGTCTGAAGAGCAACACTAGGGCAAATGGTCTTCCCTGGACCCTTCTTGTTCCCTTTGGGACAGCTGAAAAGGGACAGATGATGGCTTGAAATGTTCCCTATGTGCTCCACTCCAGGATCCACATCTAGAAGGATGAGCCCAACGTACCGCTGGCCTGGGGATGGGCTTCTGGGGTTTCTTGGAGCCCAGCTTCTTCATGGCGTTGTAGTATTTCTTTTGCTCTTCTGTCATGAAGATATCTTTGCCTCCAAAGTATAAAGGGAATCACTGCTGTTAGTCTCAGGAATTCTCTTCCCACCAAGTGTGTCTGACCATGTCCCTCCCATAAAGTATCTCCAGTCCCTCAGAGATCCTGCTGGGAGCAAGGCGTCCTCTCTGTGTCCTGCAGACCTTGCTCAGCACCACCAGTGTGCTTGACCCTGCCCATCCTCTGCTCACCCCCTGCTCTGAGGTGTCAGTCCTCAGCTACTGGCTTGGAGCAGAAGCAGTCTCAACCTCGTGCATGGGAAAATGATCCCACAGTAGGTGAAGAAAATAAAATTGATGGCCCAGGCAAGAGAAAACACAATCTCCCGTTGTTTCCTCCCTCTGCACCCGTAAATTAAGTCCTCTGTAACTGCTATGACAAGGACACCGTGTGCCATTTGTCCAGTGCAGGAAGCCACTAATGGATAAGAATCTTGGGATCCATCCTAGTCCCGGGCATGGTGGCCCTGGGCATATCACCCCACTGCTGTGGCCCCCTCTACCCTGGAGCAGCACCTCAGGCATCAGGAAATACTCATCTTTTTCTTCTGCTGGTTGAAGTTGTCAATGATGACACCAATGAAGAGGTTCAGGGTGAAGAAGGCACCGAAGATGATGAAGATGACAAAGTAGATGTACATGTAGAGGTTGATCTCATACTGTGGCTGCTCTTCAATCTGGCCAGGAGAAATGGGAAATGTCAGACTGACTCTATCCCAAAAAGATGCCCCCAAGACCCCAGACAAGGGCTCGTGGTGTTTAGACAGAGCCAGGGGGTGGCTGCACCAAAACTTTTGGCTGTGTGTTCCCAGTGGGAGCAGCCATGGCAAGGGACATCCATGTGACACTGACTGATCCCACAGCATGGGCTGGGGAATGGGACAGGATGTCCTTTGCAGTAATATTGATGAGCAAATCAGTTTCTTCCCAATTATCAGCATTCCAAGGGCTGAAATATATCTGAGAGGGGAAAGGAAAAGTGGACTAATTTGTCACACCAGCACATCTGGGTGACACAGCCTGACAACCCTGGACAATGGTCCTCATCCCAAGGAGCATCCCTTAATCCTGCTCTGTGTTTGACCAGAGACTCCCTGACGTGACCCTATCGGCTTCTCCCATTTTGAGGAAAGCTCTTGGCAGAACAGGGAGGATTTTCCCCCAGACCAGCTTTGCCCCAGGTGGGAGCAAATCCTGAGGGATTTTCAGAGGATGATGGAAGGGTGCTAAAAAAAGGCAATGAAAACCACCCCTTCAGGCCTGTGTGGGGTGACCCCCAGTGTGAGAGAACAGCAGGAAATGCCTTCTGCTGTGGGGACACTTTTGGGGATGGATCACAGTAGGAACAGCCTTTGCATGACACTCTTCAAACACTTGGATTATTTTAATCACTCATTGAACCCAATGGTTAAAGCTGGTTGCTCTGTTCTCAGAAGCCATTGATTGCTCAAGGCAAGCCAGGCACTTTCTCCAGGATGGCATGAGCTTTCCCGGCTGGAGGTTCATGGAGAACATCATGTCACAGCAGGCAGACGGATGAGTCCCCCAGGTTGGAGCAGTGGGTGCAGAACAGGGATTTTGGCCCCTAGAACTGAAGCTGAGTGGAGCAGATTCAGCCCCAGCTGTGGGGCGAGGTGGGAGCTCAGTGTGGGGCCAGGCTGCAGGTGACAATGATGTGGGTGGCACAGGGACACATGGCTGCCCTTTTTGAGGCTGTGCACTGCAGCAGGGGGATGTTGTGGCTGCCCAGGTGTCCAAGGCTGGGTTGGACAGAGCTTGGAGCACCCTGGGATAGTGGAAGGTGTCACTGCCTGTGGCAGGGGGAGGCACTGGATGTTTTTTAGGGTCACTTCCAACACAAACTGTGCTGGGATTCCATGATCTGATACAATTTGGGGGTTTCTCCACTGTGCAGCCCATGTCCTGGCTGAAGTTGTGGGTGAGATGCAGGCAGCCCCCAGCACCAAAAGGCAGAGCCAGAGGTGATGCTGTAGCCAAGGATCCATGCCAGCCTCAGTTCTGGAATTCTGTTCCCAGTCTGCCAAAAAGAATCCACCCCTGGAATCAGCAATGTGTCCCTGCATGTCCCCTCACCTCACGTGAGTCCACAGCCGCGTACATGATGTCCATCCAGCCTTTGAAGGTTGCCTGTGGGAACAGGGATGGTCAAACTTGGACTCTGTGATTCTATGGCAGTGGAGAAGAATGCATTTTCTGGGAGTTGTTTGGGGCTGGGAAGAAAAGGAAGGTGATGGGTAGCATATCTGAGTTTAACTCTGAGCACTCTAGATTCTCTGTGGGAATGGCAGGAGAGGAACGTGGGTTGAATCCACAAGAAAAATGTCTCAGAAATATGGAAATTCCTGTGTGAATATGCATGGACCCTTCTGGGGCTGAGGCTACCAGTGACTTCCCAGAACATCACTGCAAACAAGGCAGGGAAAAGAAGCACTTGACTCTTTTCTCCCTTCTCCTCTTGACTTTGAAGTCATTTTCCCAAAGGCAGAGCTGTGCCAGGGCCAGCTGCCTCATTTCCAGTCCCAAACTGTGCCATCTCCATAGCCCTGACTTCCATATCCTGCCTCTGGTTCTGCTGAATTCCCATCTTAGCAGGGTGGGAGACTGCACCAAATCTTTTACAGGGTTCCCACTGCATCTCTTACAGCCTTTTGCTGCTGATTTGTTAAACAAAAGGTCTGCACATCTTGTTTCCTGAATCTGATGGAACAACAAGGCTGAAGAGGAAGCTGAATTTAGAAGCAGAGTCATCAGCTGGGGTTGTTTTCCGATGCTGTAGCCACCAGTTCCCCTGGATCTGATGGGAGTAGCCCCAGCCTGCCCCTTAATGGAACCCACACCTATATTTTTATTAAAGCTGTGGTGAGCAGTTCCCCTTTGCTGCCTGGCCCAGCTGTGGGGAGTTCAGTGGAACTCGGTTGCATTCGCCCACAGCCCACAGGGGACATGTGCGCCCTTTTTCCAGTCGTCATCTATCCCACACAAAGTCCCACAATCTATTGCTGAACTTTCTAAAGGGGTGCAGGGGTAAGACAGAGCCTCCTCTCCTGACTCCTGCACCCCATGCTGTGCAGGAGCTGCTTTACAGTGCCAGCTTTGGTGCTCTCATCTGTAGCAATTCCCTGGTGACACCTTCCCCTCCCCATCTTCTACCCTGTCCCTTGTCCTCCTTGGCTGGGAGGAAACCCCTTCCTAAGGGGTTTTTTGGTGTTAAAAATCAGCTTTGGAGCTAAGAAGCAGCTAAGAAACCCCATCCCACATCAGCCCTGCTGCACACGCCTTGGACAGTGACATCTGATGTCGTGACGTACCACCTGCAGCAGGGACAGGTATCCCAAGCCCACGTTGTCGAAGTTGACCTTGACGTTGACCCATCTGACCTCATTGGTGTAGAGCAGGGCCATGCAGTCACTCTTGTTGTTGACCTCGCTGATTTCGAAGAGCTCGCCCGTGGTGGTGTTGACACACCTGTAGTACTTCCCTGCAAACAGGTTCACCCCCATGATGCTGAAGATCAGCCAGAAGATGAGGCAGACCAGCAGGACGTTCATGATGGAGGGGATGGCACCCACCAGGGCATTCACCACCACCTGCAAGGAGAGACAAGACCTTGGGGGACCTTGATGGGACCTTCATGTCCCCATGCCCCAACCCTGCCCTCCCCAGAAGTGCAGAGTGAGGTCAGACTGGACCAAAGCCACCTTAGCATTGATCCCACTGACTGGAGGCCCCTGAAAAACCACCTGGGATGTCTGTGATGTGGGGGACTGCTGAAGACTCTCATGTCCCTGTCAGGGCCAGCAGCACATGGGGACTCACCCTCATGCCC